>NC_056743.1:124111263-124371263 GCF_019279795.1 Protopterus annectens
GACATATTAAGTAATGCATACAGCATATGAACTCTGCTGCTTGTAGAGACAGTTGGCCTGTAAGACAGGTGTCCCTATTAAGTGGCAAGTCATTAGTTAGTGCAAAATAAGAAATGTAACACACAGTTTACTTTAACTCAATTTGTTTTCCACAAGGTAACAAATACGAACCAGTGCTTGCTGTTAGAACCTGGCACATACCCCTAACATTTGCTTTCCACTAGCAAAAAAATGTTAGGATGGCTCCTGGGCTAGTCACTAGAGTAATACCAGTATTTATCATCAGAAAAGGAGATGCTAGTGAGGCATCACTGTCCTGGAAAGTTGGGGTCAGGCATCCATCTTATACCATGGATCATCATAATGGCCCAACAGGCTATGCTCAAAGTTTTTGTGGAGGAAAAAAAAAAAAAAAAAAAAAAAAAAAAAAAAAAAAAAAAAAGGTAAATCCTGGGTTCTCACCAAGCAAGAGCCCTGTTGATACCAGTTCATGATGACACAGTTATCCCCCACTTTTCCACATTCTAAGAAATCATATAATGCACATCATAGGGTGCCAATGGTGCATGAGACACAGTATTAGTAGTTCAGACGATATATAGAAGACTTCATTACAATGAGTAAATTAAGAATCAGTACATTTGTGAAGACCTTGCATTTTTCTATAGGCATACTGCCGGATGACATCTGGCAATGTATCAATGCACTGTATTTATAGACATGGTAAAATGGCATTCTGAGATAAGGCTGCTGCACTTTCAGTTGTACTGAAGTAGAGCTTATAGCATGGCAGTTGAGATTCCTTTTCTCTAGCACCCTCCCTGGACCTTCCCTGATTGTTCCAATTGAAGCAGTGTCCTGGGGGACACGTCAGGAATTGTGATAATGAATGACAGCCCTACAGTCTATTCATTCCCACCTATTAATCTCAATCATCTATTCAGTTCTAGTGCGAGTTGGACCATATTGCGGATCCCAAGAGATGACCCACCCTCATGCTGGCAGCACTCTCCTCCCCCTCAGCAACTCCTCTCAGCCCATTGCTGCTGTTCACCAAGGGAATGCAAGTCTCATGTCAGATTTCCCTTGGCATTATTGACGAGAAGTACCATAACCCGACAAATGGAGGGAATGAAAATAGTTTTTCTGGACTCAAAGATTGCTGCAGATGGCAATTGCAGCCATGACATTAAAAGAAACATTCTTTTTGGAAGGAAAGCTTTTGCAAATCCAGAAAGATTTTAAATACAGACATCACATTATCATAAAAGTCCATATATCCAAAGCTGCAGTTTTCCCCAATAAGAAATGGCTGCGATTCAGACTATAAAGTAAGGCTGTGCAATGGAAAAGTCAGTGCTTTTAAATGTGGTGTTGGAAAACTTATGAGATTATTGTGGCATACAGGAAGGTCAAATCAGTCCATACTTCAGGAGAAAATTTAGACTGTGCACTGAAATGTCTGCTAGCAAAACTAAAATTCACATACTTTGGCCACAATGTGAAGACAGGATTCACTAGAGAAGACAATGATTTTGAGAAAGAACAAGGGGCAAGGGAAGTGGACGACAAAGGTGAAGTTGTATTCATAGTATTACTAAAGCAATGTATATGAATTTGAAAAGAAATTGTTTTCACAAGCAGCCCTGGTGTGCTGAAGTCCTGGAGATCACAGAATGACTAAACAATACCGACTAGGCCCAAGTGTGCCCTTTCAGAGGCAACCCACAACAGTTTGGCTAGTTTACTTAGACTCTCATAGCTCATAAATGAAGTAAGGGATCCAACTTTATAATACAGTGAAGTCTGTTAGTACTTGCATATTGAACACTGGAAAAGTTCACCCAGACTCTGCCCACAACTTGCTGTGAGGGAAAGGTTAGTTTGTTTTTGCTTTCTTGTATTACTTTATTGCCATCTTATATTTTGTATATTGCGATTTGTTTTCTTTACGCTGTGTTTTACTTGTATTCTGCTTTTAATTACTTAATAAAAACTAGGAAAGAGATCACAGCTCTCTCTCTCTCGTGAGTCACACAGAAATTAAGTTTTTCCCACCCTGGCACTGTTGTGTTAAATTCAACTGTCTTTCTAGTTGCCTGTCCCTTATGTTAATTTGAACACATCTCCTTCCCTCTCCCCTTTTATTGGCTGTTGTGAGCAAACACAAAGTTATTTTGTGAAATCACTCCCCTTCAACCATTTACATTTATTGGTCATCCCACTGTATTCCATAGAACCAGAATACAAAGTGCCCACCCCCTTTCAATACATCTTGCTCTTTTAAAATTAGTGACTCTCCACTTAGACAGTTAAAGCTCAAGTTAACCCCTCTTTCATAGCCAACTGTTTAATGTAGACTGCGGTGCTTAGGATATTAACCCATTTTTTTTCCATCATACCTTTAAAATCTGCAACATCTACTGCAAGACCACCAATTACTAGAGAGCCCACATTCTACCTCAGTAGTCATCTAGGGATTAGTGCTTCTGTTTTCTCCTGGTGAGAAAAGGAGTACAGGGACATTTCCTGGAGACTGCTGATCACCGGAAAACCTAACAACTGCTTCATAGGTGACCGCATGGACTCTGTGCATATATTCTGCTCCTGGTGAGAGAAGGAGCATAGTGCATTGATTCCAGACTGTTTCCGATTGGTCAGGTTACTATTCAAGGAATCTACCAGGAAATGGCTACAACAAGCCTACAGATGCTAGCATCAAATGGGACAAGACTGGAAGATCAAACGTGCAGTAGCCTGCTTGTCATCATGGGACTGGTGCTAATGTTTTACTTCTGGTGAGAGAAGAAGCGAAGGAGTATTGTATTCCATTAGAGTGAAGCTGTGGTGAGACCAGCGCTACTAGCAGTAGCCAGGCCATAGATATTCATGGACTTACTTCTTTTCATCATTCTTGACAAGCTAATTCTTTATTTTCAGTAAATACTGCTTGATTTGTTTCTAACTTCAGAATATTTGCCTAAACATTTCATCCTTAAATTTTCAGGGTATACTTATTAGTTTTCAAAGTGCCCTGTATAGACGCAGACATCTTGAGTGTTTTTCATGCAAAAGCATAACTGAAATTTCACCAATACCTTGTTGCACAGAACTAGTTTTCCAATACAAGCACTGACCCCAGAGTTGCAAACCAAATGCACCTGACACTGCTTTATATTCTCACTCAACTGTCTAATATAAAAAAAAAGTCCGTTGCCATGGATATGAACATTCCCACTATCACAGTTACCAGCTTGGTGAATCTGGGCATCTTGAGGCAATGTAGAAATTGCATCATGTTTACGGACAACCAGTTCAAACTAGATACAGTATACGAGAGATGCATTTAAACGATATCACTGCAGGCAAAGCTCTCACATACAATTACTCCTAATGTCAATATGTTTGTCAGTATTACACATGCTGCACCCATCACACACAATTCAAAGCAGACATATAGACCTACATATGCTAAGGCACTTAAATGTAACCTTCCTAAACCCCAAAGACCTCCTAGATGAAGTACATACAACAAATACCCTCAGCAGCCCCGAATGCACGCTTTTGGAACAGCACCCACATCAACACAAAGCCACATCATCAACACAAAGCCACATCTGATGGGCCCTCTACTTCTAAGCCCAAACCCTGGAGCCATTGGACATGCTCCACTCAAAGAAATCCCAATCCCTCAGAGCCACACACTCCTGGGATATAAACCTTATCACAATGAACAAAACATGCTAGAGGGATAGGTTCCTGACCCAGAGACCCCCCCATACATGTCAGAGTGCCTACTTGGCCCTCTTCAAAAGGAACCTTGACGATTGGATGGGAGATTGATCCGGGGATCACGTCAGTCGCCCTGCTAGATAGGGGTCCAGGGAAGTTAAATATTGTGGGAAGAAATATCCAGGGAGTTGTTTGGCTAGGCTTGTATAGGCCTTAGGGCCGATAGGTTCGTAGGTTGGTACTAGGCTATGAACCTGTAAGGCAAGCCACCACACCAGCCAACGTTCAGTCATTGAAGACTCCCTTCGTCAGATGTCCCTCTCATTAGGCCGAGTATGGAGAAAATCACAGTCAGTTGCTTATCGGGGGCTAGGATCCACCACATTATACATGCACTCAGGTCAATAGACCACAAGTAGCAGTATGGCTCAGTCATAGTCCATGTGGGGGTAAATGCGTAAATGACCCGAGACATCCCTCCCTAGACTATATTAAGAGATACCGTGGAGCTCTTGGACTACATGTCCCAGGATGGTATAAATCTAGCACCGAATGGCATTTTACCTTCTCAAAGGAGGATACCACAATACGAAACAAAAGATAACTAATAATTAGCTTAGTTTCTGGTGTCATTCTAAGGGGGTGCAATATTTGTCACCAAGGAAGGAGATGGACAACAGACCAGGCTGCTTTGCCAGGGATTGCCTGCACCGCTCCAGTCTAGCTTTCAAAAATTAGTTAACAGTTTTCCCCATAGTGCCTTTAGGCAATGCCAAACTGAAAGTACTTCCGACATAACAAATCAAAACAAAGAAAATCTAATTACTGCTCAATGCTAGGAGTCTAAAACTCCACTCTCTAGAAGTTTGCTTCACCTTAGAGAATGTTGACATCTGTGCAGTCACTGAGACATGGTTTAAAGCAGTAGAGAGCTAACTGACAGTGCAAGGTTATAACGCCTTCACTATATTTAGACCAGCTACTATACAGACAGGAGCTAAAGGTGAAGGTGTCTCAATTTACATAAAAAATAAATATACCTCAAGGCTGGTCAAACAGGACAATGCATTTGAGCTACTCCATGTTCAAATCACCATAGGCAAAATCCAATACCACTTCCTTGCAAGCTAAAGGTCCCCCTCTATAACCCAGGAAACCCATATCATGTATTTAAACTTACTGAAAACATTCACCATCCAACCCAATACTATATCCATGGATGACTAATTACCCCACTATTAACTGGGAATCCTATAGGACACCAAAAATGTACAAGCACAGACATTTCTGGATTTTGTAAACACAAACTCCCTGGACCAGATTGTCAATGCACCAAGGGGTGCAACCATACTGGATCTGGTCCTCACTAATATGGGAGTGTGCTGCACAGCCACAGTGTAATGTCTTCCCTCATAATTTCAGAGCACAATGGTTGCCTTTGATGTAAAAAAAATCTGGACCCCCAGCTAACCCTGAAATATTCAGAAACTACTCCAAGGATAACTTCCTGCTATTAAGTGATTTTCAAGTCCCCATAAACTCTGAGAACACTGCTGCCTGTGCAGAACTGTTCACGGAAGCCCTATACAAGCATGTTAATAAGTGCATAGAGGCAGCTGTACCCACCAGGAAGTAGTACATAACTTAACTGAAAAAAACAAGCCACCATGATGGAATTAGAAAATTGATAGGTTGTATAACAAAAGGAAGGAAATCATGGCAAAAATCAGGAGGTGCAGCACCCAGCAGGATAAAAGCACCCTCAAACTAAAATAGCTCAGAGGACAAAGTCTAACAAAGCCAAATTGGAGGTAAATTTGACCTCCCAGACCAAAGACAGCCGCAAGGCATTCTTTAAGCTATGTCTGCAACCTCAAAGTCTATACACAATTGTATGCAGAGCTCAGTGTAAATGGAGCGACCTATACTGAGCCAGAAGATATAGCAAACCTACTGGCGGACAAATTCAGCTCCAACTCTCTCCCCCTCAACCTTCTCTCAGGAGATATCATCAAATGCAACTCCCTCTGCTATCACTAGGGAAATAGGTACTTAATGGTCCCTCTAAGGTCAAGAGCACTGCATCAATGGTCCCAAATAATATCCCAGGATGCCTTCTAAATGGCATGAAACACGACCTATCAGGATGTCTGGAATTGCTATTTAACTGTAGTCTCCAAACAGGCTTTGTGCCTCATGAATAGAGAGCAGCAACATTCATCACCTCTGTACAAATGTGGGCCAACAACAGGCCCATAAGTCTCACTAGTCTTATATGCAAAGCCATGGAAAGAATCATCATGGAAATGATCACTAAAGATGTACTAAACCTCTAGACACTGCAACCAATCCAGTTTGGTTTCATCAAGGGGAAATCATGCCTACTCAACCTGAACTTCTTTAAGAAGGTCACCAAAGTAATAGATGAAGGCAAATGGTTCACACTGCCTGCCTTGATCTAGCCAAGGCATTGGACAATACCCAAACTCGGGCATTGTTGACAAACTCAGGAGGTTAGGTACAAACTTGTATGTCACCCGGTGGATAGGCAACTGGCTGACAGACAGGACCCAAGAAGTTAGAACTGGAGAGTCCACCTCAACAAAGAGGCCAGTCACAACTAGAGTCCCTCATGATCAGTCCTTGGACCACTCCTTTTTGGCATTTACTTCTCTGAAGTAGAGACGAATGTCAATGGTCTCTGGCCAACAACTTCCAAATGATTGCAAATTAGGAGCGGTCACTGAATCCCATACCGACACAAATGTTCGCCAGGAAGGGCTGACAAACAACTGGTGTCAGAGCCATGGACTAAAAACTTAATGCTAAAGAAATGCACCACAGTATCCTTTAGGAAGTCATCCACCCCTGGTAACTTATCATATTGACAGCACACGCCTTAAGAGTTGACCCAGTAGTCAGGGACTTAGGAACACAAGACAGTAATCTAGCCATTTACCATTGTGTGTCTACATTAAAGAGGAAATAATTTTGTGTTGCACAATGTATAAGCAAAGGTATGGCATTTATGTCCAAGGAAGTCATTGTTCAGCTGTATTTTCCACTCATCATTCCCGTCACTGACTACAATGCCCCCTTTGGTATGTACCTAACCAGGAATATCCAACAACTGGAACATTCACAGAGGTTCCTCACTAAAAGAAGAGAGAGAGAAAGTAAAATGTCCAGTGCAGAACATCTCAAGGCCTTGTACCTGTATTCTGTCTCCTACAGGCTATTGAGGGGAGATCTATGCCTGGCATACAGGGCATTGTCATACCCCACTCTGATGGACCTCCTTCACATCCACAAACAGCACTAGAATTACCCATTCTAAAGATTTAAACCTTGCCTGCGATATAAATAAGACCTGCTGGAGAGGCAGGCATGTATCCCAGACTACCCAGTCTCTGCAAGCTCTCCATCCACGTGAAGCAGAGCTCTTCCACAACACAATTCAAGTGCAAGTGGACAACTGGATGGGGAACAGGAAATTCATCCCTGGTATGGCAACTGTCTCTAATGGACACAGGCAGCCTGTAAATGGCTCATCTTCCAAGCCCCTGCTTACAGTTATCAAGGGTACCAGAATTTGTCAGATTTGGGATGCATGGCTAGGCTTATAAATGCCCCTGTGGTCATTAGTCGGTAAACAACTATTAACCTATGAACTAAACAGCCTAAGAATTCCACTTACCAAGGAGCATTCCCTCAAAAGAATGGACATTAGAGGGAGACAGACCATACACTGGTATTCAGTGGTCCAATATTGCTGGCAGGGGCCCTTCTTGTCCCTGAATGGTCCACTGTTTCCCTGTAATGTCCACCCAGAAGACACTGCACTTTGAAAAGTAGCTATCTGCAAGTACAATTGTGTTTTTGCACTTTGTGTACAAATTATATACTCTTATGCAAATCATTTTTCCCCTTTACAATCATTTCAATATATTCTGCATCTCAATAGATGCCATTTCCCATTGTTCCAGCTTACCCACTCTTCAAAATCTCAAGCAGTTTAAGATACCCAAAATGAGCATTGTATAGTGGAAATTGCATATACAGGAAAAATTCATTCTCAAAGTGGATATGTGAAGCACATATTTGACAGAAATACTGTTTTTTTGCTTTATTCTGTGAGGAAACAACAGTAAGAAAAAGTGCTCCCCCCCCTTCACAAAAGCATATTCGTGCAGGTTTTTTTTTTTTTTTTTTAAAAAAAACACCTTAATCACTTAAGACATAGAAGCACAATGCATTAGTAGAAAATAACCATGTTAACATTTGTCATGTTCATAGATTCCATATGTTGTCTTCAGCTGGAGTGAATGATTGTTTAAGTCCTGCCAACCCTTAAATCTCACTCCCCCTCCTGCCAACCCTTAAATCTCACTCCCCCTCGTGATTTCTATGCAATTTCATCTTTCCCTTTCCTAATGATCTGATATCCTTTAAAATATGCAGTACTTCAATTGGAGTTGGTTTAGATTTCTACTTTCTAGTAATTGCTTTGCTAGCAGCCAAAAGGCCATACCATGTTTATGCAACTTAGATTCTGTGTCAAAAGAATCATTTCTGTACTTAAGCCATTTGATCTGAACATTTGACAGGACTAAAATCTGCCACATTGTTACACTCCCAAAAAACATATTCTTAGTTACTTCGGTCTTTTCCATCATCCTATGTCTATTCCATTGTGCCTCCAACATTTACTGTCTGAGGGAAAATTCTCCCAAGTCATCTTGGAGTATAAAAAACCTAATGCAAGCAGTTCTATGCAAAAATCATAAACCTTCTGGACTTCGTTGCTTACTTGGTTGCCATACAGATGTCCTCCCATTGCTCCTTTGGAAGGGAGTTAAGAAAGACAATTTACAATCATTCTAACCTCTTTATTTCTTATAGTTATCAGCCAACTTTACCAGAGCTGGTCTTTCACTTTGCCTTCCCTTCCAAACAGTGATATCGGAGCACAGGCTGCCTCTACCTTGCATTCCTCACGTCTAGGCCTCATCTCATTCACGTCTAGGCCTCATCTCACTCCATTAAACGTCTAGGCCTCATCTCACTCCATTAAACGTCTAGGCCTCATCTCACTCCATTAAACGTCTAGGCCTCATCTCACTCCATTAAACGTCTAGGCCTCATCTCACTCCATTAATTTTCCTTTTCTAGTTATTTGCTCCCAATAGCTCGATTCCTTTGCCAATTTTCTCCAGTAAATTCTAACCCCCCTTGCTTATTTTCTATACTTCTACTTGCAGTCATCCCTATTATCAATCTCTCCTTTCTGCATTCTCACATTAGCTGGGTTATACCAGGCCCTCGATGCTGACTTTGCTTGTGAAAGAACAGTGTTGGAATGAAAACTAACCCCCATCCCCACTTGAATTTGTGAAGTGTGTAGGTGCTTTTTTTTCAACAGGCGTTCCATGTACATTAAATTCACCTCTTTGGAACCGAGTTAACTATAGGTTTTCTAATTTCTGTTACATTTTGAAGTAACCAGACTAAGTCTTCAAAACAAAACAAGAACTTACCCCCCAAAAAAAAAAAAAAAACCAGAAATCAGCAACAAGCCTTTAGACAGCAGCGAGGATGGAACTATTCCCTGTGCCACATGGTGCAAGTGCAGTGAGCTTAAAGAAAAAGGACACCTGATTAAGGGTTTGTACCCAATTTATAGACAATTAACATGACGGGGGTTGGCATAATGGTTGAGGCATTCATCTCAAGGGAAGGAACATGGTTTGATTCTCACCTTGAAAAATTGTCTCAGCTGTAAATAGCCCACAAGGGCAGCTAGCCTGGAACTGATTTATGAGAATACAGTCAATGTAAATTTTTATTATGGCGATTTGGCATAATGGTTAAAGTGTTAACTTCACAGACACAAAGAAAATGGTTTGAGTATTGGGAGGCATGGTTAAACTTAAAGGCACCTTGGGGTCATTATCCTAGTAATAGTGTATGAAACTAATCTTTGGGGTTAGGATTGGGAGCATTGGTTAAGGTATTTACCAAAAACACAGGGTTTAATTATCAGCTCTGAAGTGAAATTGGCTAGGCATAAGATGGCCCACAAGAGCAACTAGTCTAGTACTTTCCTATGAACCTATGCTGCAGAATGAAGGAGTACAAAAAAAATCATGTAATGCAAGATGAGCAAGAGAGAGTGTGTGCATCAGTGGACCATTTCAGAGAGGTTGTATGACCTATAAGTAATAAAGATCACCCTTGATATGGTGAGGCACATTTGCTCATAGTCCACTTCACCTAACCTTGTTTTAAAATAATAATTTGGTTTCACAACAAACAAAAAAAAAAAAAAAAAAAAAGACAAACATCACTTTTGCAGGAGGGCTTCACCCCCCCATGTGGGGGACTGTGCCCCCCACACACCCCCTACTTATACATATATATACACATATATACCAACTCCAAGATTGTACTACAGTGGGGAAAAGGGAAATCTCCCATTTCCAGTGCAAAATGGCAGATTTCCAGTTTCCTGTCATCACAAAAAAAAAAAAAATGAAAACATTAATTACACAGTGCATACAGGGGGTCCTTGCCTCTGTGTGAAAGTAATGTTTTAAGGTAAGTAAAGTGTTATTTTTTTTTTAACACTTTACACATTCGAGTTACTGAAAGCTCGAGCATATGGTCTCGACCATATGCAATTCGAGCTTTCAGTAATTAGAGCATGTAAAGTGCTCCTGTGCATATGTGTGCGTTTGTAATATACAATATTTATATTATAGACAAAAAGCATTTCTAGATATGAACATACATACAAATAAAGGTGTACAATTTATACACACAGCCCTATATAAAACTCAGATTAAGATATGTAAACGTTACCTAGCCCCACCCTCTTCAGTTTCACTCATCCACAATTTAAAAGCTTTCTTAATACTAGAGGTGTAAGAAATAATCATGAATAGCTGGACACCTATCTTATTACACAAGTACAGTTATGTGCACTTACCATAAATGTAGATGTTAGAGTGTATTCACTGTTGCAGTCCTAACAAATGGGTTATCCAGCTCCCGGTAGCCCTCAGTTGGTCAGAATACCAAAGGTAAGTAAAAATGACGTCTGTTACAGTCAGTTGTAAAGGACATCAGGGCATCAGATACAAAAGGAGGCAGCCGACGTCACTTCCTCAGTCTTTCTTGTCATAACAATCAGAAGCCCTCAGAAAAAAGGCTAAGCCAAATACCAGTTTGGCAAATAAAATCCAATTCAGCCTGTACCTCAGGAAAAAAAAGAATAGGAGAGGATCAAAAGAGGGGGAAGGAGGGAGGGAAACCAGGACTGCAACAGTGAATACACTTGAACATCTACATTTATGGTAAGTGCACACAACTGTACTATGTTCGCGTTTCACTGTTGCAGTCCTAACAAATGGGTTGATTACCAAAGTCCAGTGAAAAGGGAGGAGGAACCAACAGAATCAAGAGTTGGAGATAATGCCCTGCAACACAGCAGTGGCAAACCCTGCCCTGGCTCTGGAAAATGGAGGCAAATTATAATGTTTTGTGAAAGTGTGAACAGAAGACCATGTGGCAGCCTCCAAAATATCTCTAGTAGGGACACCCCTTAAAAAGGCTGCAGAAGTGGAAGCTGCTCTAGTTGAGTGGGTCCTAACCCCTTGAGGAGGAACCTTGCCATGAAAGGAATAACAAAAGTTGATGCAATGTGCAATCCACTTGGAAATGGTTTGCTTAGAATTAGCCTTGCCTGGAACACCAGGTGCAAAACTGACCAACAACTGAGCTGATTTCCGAAGGTCTTTAGTCCTGTCCAGGTAAAACCGGAGCGGTCTGTGCACATCAAGAGAATGTAGGATCATCTCACCTCTATTTCAAGGATTAGGAAAGAAAGTAGGAAGGTGTATGGACTGATTAAGAGTCAGGCTAGAAACCACCTTAGGCATAAAGCGATTGGTTCTCAAGGAGACCCTGTCTGGATGGAAAATAATAAAAGTCTTGACAGCCATCAAAGCCTGCAGCTCCGAAACCCTCCTTGCTGAAGTTATAGCCAAGAGGAAGGCAGTCTTCCAAGAGAGACATTTTAAACTTGCAGTGGCAGCTGGCTCAAAAGGAAGAGGGAGTTTCTCTAGAACAAAATTAAGAGCGAGTTTCTCTAGAACAAAATTAAGATCCTAGGCTGGAGTAGGTGCCCTTCTGGGAGGTTTTAAGTTGCAAGCACCTCTGAGAATAATTTTCATGGGTTGTTCAAGAGAACAATGAGCAGAAATGGCTGAAGCATGGAGTTTGATGGAAGAAAAAGAAAGACCACTCTGAAGCAGTTCAGCCAGGTATTCTAAGATCAGAAGAAGGGTAGGCCGAGAAGATTCCCCGGTAGCCTGCATCCAGAGAGAGAACCTTTCCCCATTTGCCAGCATAGGACTTCCTAGGGCTAGGCCTCCTGGCCTCCCTCAGCACATCAACCACCTGCTGGGAAAGGGAAGAAGATAAGGAAAGAGTCAAACTATGAGCCATGCTGCCAAATGAAGGGATTGAAGATGAGGATGCTGAAGGATTCCCCCTTCCTAAACCAAAAGATCTGGCTTCAGAGGAAGATGCCAAGGAGAAAATTGGGAGAGACTGCGAAGCAGTGGATACCAATGCTGTCTGGGCCAGTCTGGAGCTATGAGAATAGTCCTTGGTTTTTCATCCCCGATCTTAAACAACACTCTGGGTAGAAGAGGAAGAGGAGGGAAGGCATAAAATTGATAGCAACGTCCAAGGGAAGGACAGAGCATCCACTCTCCAGGCTCTACTATGATGCAGTCTGGTGCAAAAGAGAGGTAGAAAACGATTGTCCGGGAAGGAGAAAATATCCACCTGAGAAATGCCCCAACGTTGAATGATGCTGTAAAAAACTGCTCTGTTCAGTCACTCATGAGGATCCAGAGTTTGCCTGCTCAACTGGTCTGCCAAAACATTGAGCCTTCCTGGAAGGAACTGAGCTAGGAGATGCAGGTCCAGGGATGCTGCCATGGACCAGATATTCATACTTTGTCTGCACAGGGGGAGTAAGATAGAGTCCCTCCCCTGCTTGTTGATGTACCACGACTGTGGTGTTGTCTGTTCTGACAAGTGGTTACTGGAGAAAGAAGGTGCTTGAAGGCTAGTGAGGCCTGTTGAACTGCAATCAAACTCCTTTAAATTTGTGTGCAGGTACATCTGATGGGCTTTCCACTGTCCCTGTATGCATCTGCCATCCCGATGTGCTCCCCAGGCGTAGTCTGATGCATCTGTAGTCAGAACTTGAGTGGAAGGAAGTGTCTGAAAGGGCATGCTCTTGTTTTGTTGACAGGCTGTTGCCCACCATAGAAACTCCGTCTGCAGAGATGGAAGCAGAGGGATCATCATATCCAGGACCTGTGTGTGTTGAAACCAAATGTTCTTAAGGTACCATTGCAATTTCCTCATATGCAGTCTTGCATATGGAATCATGAGAATACAAGATGCCATGAATCCCAGAGCTTGCAGGTATTTCCTTGCAGGGAGCTGGGACAGTCTTGTCAAGTCCTTGAAGTAAACAGAGAGTTGTCTGCTTCTCCTGTGTGACTGTGTTCAGACTTGCTCACAGGAATGTTATCTCCTTGGATGGTACCATTTTTGATTTTTCCTTGTTGACAGAGTGTAACCCAGGGAAGAGAAGAGTCTTTACGAATTCCAGATCCTTTTGTAGCTGCTCCCGAGAACTTTCTTGAATCAGACATTCATTCAAGTAAGGATAAATCTGAATTTTCTTCTGCCTGCAAAAAGCAATGACTGGGGCCAGGCCAATTGTGAAGACTCTGGGAGTAGTAGATAAGCCAAAAGGCAGCACAGAGAACTGATAATGTTGTTTGCCCACTCAAATGAAGATACTGCCTACAACTTTCCCGGATAGGGATGTGCAGATAAGCCTCCGAGATACAAGGTTACCAGTCAGGAATCCTTTTCTAGCATTGGTAGCAACTGATGCAGAGGGAGCATTTTGAACTCTGGAATTACTAGAAAAAGAGTTCAGAATGGAAAGATCTAGGATAGGACGGCAGGTGCCTTTTTTTTTTTTTGGAACTAGGAAAAGCCTGGAATAAAAGCCCTGGCCTACCTGCTGAGCAGGAACTGATTCTATTGCTCCTAGATGAAACAAAGACAAAATTTGTTTTTCTACTTCTGCCTTTTGGTTTGGAGGAATGTCTGGGAATCCCTTGGGAGCTGGAAAGGTGCGGAAAGAGAACTTTTGCCCCAGGGACCCATTTGTGAGCACCCATTTGTCGTTTGATATAGGAGGCCCAGACATCTGAAAAAAGGGCCAACCTTCCCCCTAAAGGACTCTCCAGGCAAGCAAGAATAGGCAGAAGTTGTAAAAGGTCATTAAGAATGTTTTGACCGAGATGCAGCCTTGGAGCTTCTCGCCTTAGAAGTGGAAGTCTGCCACGGCCTAGACCTTTGAGGGGTAGGGGTAGCTGTCTGCCTCCTAGAAGATTTGTAACCCCTAGTCCAGGAGCAGTTCTGTCTGCTGGTATCAGGAAAGGTCCAACTCTTGGAAGGGTAATTCCTGCTAAAGAGAGGGGGGTGAACTTGCAGAAAATCTAACAGGTGGCATGGACTTGGCCTTCTCCTCCATCTTCTTAAGCACCTCCTCAGCTTTGCTGCCAAAAAGATGGTCTTTATGCAAAGGTACATCCAAAAGCTTAGCCTTGACAGGTCCTGGAAGAGGCTGTTCTTTCAGCCAAGTGAGCCTTCTAATAACAGATCCAGTAGCCGTAGCCCTACTAGAGGCCTCAAGGATGTCAAAACCACAATGCAAGTAATGCTTATTGACTAGAGTGGCTGAATTCAACAAATCCTGCATGTCTTTACTCTCTGTCAAAAGAGGTACACTTGCAATCTTAGACTTAATAGCCTCCAAGGTGTGCTGTTGGTACTTCAGCATATGAAAAAGGCAATTGGTAGCCCTAATAGATAGGGTGACAGAGGTATAAACTTTCTTGCCCGACCTATCAAGGTTCCTAGGTTCCCTATCCGGGGGAACAGGATTCCTGGTAACAGTGGCCTTAAACTCCTTTAGGACAGAGAAATAGCCTCTGGATCTGCCAACGGGTTCCTGAAAAGAAATAGATGAAAATCAGGGACTCTGTGGCACCCATCAGGTTTCCTGGGAGCATGGGGGAACCAAATTTGGAGACAAGGAATTTTCCAGAAAAACATCAGCAACTTCCAACACAGGGGGAATAGCCAGAGGCTTATGCAGAGGTAGATCCAGAAACTCCCTAATCCATTTCTTAGATTGGGGATAATCCTGGCTTTCCCATTTAAAATGTTTCCCAAGGGTATTTAAAAAGTGTCACCAAAAGAGAAATCCTCTGGCAGAGAGGCCAAAGGGGTGGACTCTTCTGCATCTGAATCCTCAAAGGGAGAAAAAGCCAGAGAAAATTCCTCTTCATCAGCAGAAATGCTGGAAGAATCTGATCCTGAACAGGACAAAACCTCAGGAAAAACATTCCTACACTCCTTTTAGGAGGATGAGGCTGAGGCTGAGAACCCCTAATAAGGGTTAACAAATCATTAGCCATTTTAACAATTTGGGATTGAAGGAACTGGAGCCTGGCTTACGAATGGAAGGCTTACCTGCAAGCCTGAAGGACTCAGGAGGCCTGGCAACCACCGAAGGAATAGCAGGAGTGGAAGAAAGAAGTTTGCTGTCGGAGCATAAATCTGAGGCCTTTGACCCTGGAGTCAGCTTAGCAGTACCGGCTCCAGCAGAAGAGGTGACCAGTGACAGGTCAGAAGACAAACTGGAGGCTGAAGGCCTAAGGGACTCTGACTCAGTCAAGGCCTGCGGTTGTATATCTGCGGACTGCAGGGACTGCGAAAGCGTCTCACTGGCTCCCACCTGACTGACTACCAACTTAACCTCGTCCTTGTCCTTACACTTTTTTGGAATATCCGAAGCCTGAAAACTGGCGGACACCATACCAACAAACAACTTAGGCCAAACTCCAAAATGCTTAGCCAAAATCGTAGCCCGATGACAGATAGTATGCGGATTAAAGGAGGCACAAAGATTACAACTGGGAATATTGTGATCAAGGCCCAAACAGGTGATGCAATAGGAATGAAAATCTCTATGGGTAATCTGCTTTCCACAGGTAAAGCAATTATTAACTTTTTCTGACATTCGTTAAGGCAAGAAAAGAGGATCCCCACTGGTGTACTTGGCTGTAGTAGACTTCAACTCTGCAGTCAGAAACCAACAAATGTGAACTGAAGACCGGCACTCGTGCATGAAATGCTTCTGCTTCGGGTTCCATGGCAAGGAAGACAGAGGAAGTGACGTCGGCTGCCTCCTTTTGTATTGGATGCCCTGACGTCCTTTACAACATATGGCAACCGACATTTTACTTTCCTTTGGTATTCTGGCCAACTGAGAGCCATCAGGAGCTAGATAACCCATTTGTTAGGACTGCAACAGTGAAACATGTTAAACAGTCAATAACTAATTTCTTGCTGAAGGATAGCACTCCTAACCTCAGATGTTATTTAGTCTATTCTTTGGTCACTACTAGCTCTGGATTTAGAACAGAAGAGGATATCGCTCTCCACAGGCAAGCTCACAATAAATGACCACAACCCCAGATTGGTTATTTCTCCTGCTTTTAAATTTACTAACTCTACCTTGCTATAAAACATACTCGCCTCCCAAGGAGTTTCTAAAATAATATAGATCAAATGTAAGACTGTTTCTGCTCTTCCTCTAGAATTTCAGTTAACTTCAATCTACATGGCATTTTAAGAAGACACTTCTATCTTGCTTTTGCCACAAACACTAAGCTTACAAGTACCAAAATTATACAGGAAGAAAAAAAGCTGTGCCTTCTAGACATGGTAATAAGTGGCCATTGATGCATCTCTTCCACTATAAACTTGAATTTGTGGTCAGTGTATTGGTTGATCTGTTTCGCCAAAGCATTTACTACACAATGGTCCCTAATGTTTCAAAGGTGTTCACCTATTCTACTGGTTTCTGCTCCATTTTGCCAATGTAAAAACATGGGCAAAACTCAGAGAGGGCACAGTACACTACCTTATCAGAATGACAGTTTATCCCTGATCTTTAATTTCGTACCGTTTATATAGTTATTTCATTTACTTCGGATATGTAGGGGCAAAACTTGCATGAACCACATTTGTGCATGTAACCTGCCTTATGTGGTTGGTCTTAATGTTCTAAAAAGGGATTTAATGTTCTGCCCTTTACGGAAAACACAAGTGGGTTTATTCCACAAAATTGTTCTTAAATATGATCCATTTGTTAACAGTTTCCAATTATTTTCTAAAATAATTCTTAATAGTGTAGGCATCAACTGAAAAACAAGTAAGAAAACAGGATCTAAAACAGGTTGGTGTCACCTTTCTCCATCGTTGAAACAAATGCATTTTAGGAGCACTTCTGAGTCTAGGAGGGCAGTAAAGTGGCCACTCTCCAATTTAGCCAGGACTTCATTTTTAATGTTGTCGACTACATTTTGTGGGTAACCTCTTCTAAGAAACATATTACACAAGTTGTCACATTCATCCAAAAAAACTCCCTTTTAATGAAATCTGGCAGCTCTAACAAATTGGCCTTTCAGAATGCCCCTCTTCTATGTAAAGGGGCGAGGGACTAGAAAAGTGTAAGAAATTGCTGGAGTATGCAAGTAAATTTCAGATGTAAATCTCTTGCTTACTATATCTTTTGTAGTACAACTAAGTAAGCTAGCTTTCTCTCATTGATGGTATGTGCAAATCTTAGAGGTAGAACTGTTAATATATTCAAAAAAGTGGTCAATCTGTTCTTTTGGACCATCCCAAAGATTAAAAATGTCATCCAAAGAACAGGTGTACATGTGACAGAATGGAATGAATGGGGAATCGACGAGATGTTTTTTCTCCCATTCCAACATCACAATGTTGGTGTACATACCCCCACATGCTGAACACATCAAGACAAACTACATAAGGCAGGTTACAGGCATGAATGTGGTTCATGCAAGTTTTGCCCCTACATATCAGAGGTAAATGAAATAACTATATAAATGGTACGAAATTAAAGATCAGGGATAAACTAATTCTGATAAGGTAGTGTACTGTGCCCGCTGAGTTTTGCCCATGTTTTTACATTGGCAAAATGGAACAGAAACTAAAAAGTAGAATAGGTGAACACCCAACAGAAACTAAAAAGTAGAATAGGTGAACACCTTCGAAACATTAGGGACCATGTGTAGTAAATGCTTTGGCAAAACACATCAACCAATATAGTGACCACATATTTAAGTTTATAGTGTTTAATAAGACTATGGGATATATGGTCTGTTTTATTTACTTACCATTGTCCCATTAAATTGGTGTTTATCGTTTGCCTTTGGACATTTTTATTATTTTTTTTTTGTTACTAGTTTCTGCTTAGTTTGCATTTTTAGTTCATTTGGAAGTTTATAGTGTTGGACAACATATCCCCTTCATTAAGAGGAGGTGCCTGGCCATATCTTTTAGAAAAAGCCAAATTACATTGGCAGATTGGCCAGCCTTAAATGAGCATCTATCCATTTCTAACCTTAAAGTTTAAGGCTTTGAATAGATGGAAAAAAAATTGCTTATACATTTTGATGTTTATTGTTTTACAACACTTATGGGATTACAAACCTAGAATTACTTTTGATCATATGCATACAAACTATTTGACCCACTCACCTGAACTTAGTGTAGTTTAGTCCAGTTTTGCATGACCACACATATATTAGATGTGAATGTACACTAGCTAGACCTGAATGTGTATGACAAATGCTAATATTTTTTATTCTGAAAAAAATATGTATAGGATTCCGCATGTTTTGATGCAATCAACCAAGAATTCTATGCCTTTTGGAAGCATTAGTACAACTGAATGCACTTATGAGATACCCAATATGTTATTGTATGTTTTTAATGCACTACGATAGCAACAAAAATTTGTGTGTAATATTATGAAATACTTTTATATTTGTCATCTAGAACCATAGCCTTTGTTTAGGAGCACCATTTCCCTTTAAATCAATCAGTTTAGAGGAAATGACGCAACATCTGCTGTTTTACTTAAAGGCAGTTTTAGCCCTTTTAAGCCGGTCTGATGAAGTTCCTGTAACATATTCAGCTTGGGACAAAAGCGATTACAAGCTTCACTTGCTGTTTAAAATAAACAAACCGTTTGCCTGCATCTGGTGTGAGCCATCTTTCAGATTTATTGGTACTTTTACTCTTCTTGTGTTTGTAGAGTGTATTCTTCTGTCATTCTCTAAGCCTCAAACTCTTTGCCAGTTGGCTGCAACCCCTCTGATTCTAGCTTCAACCTCTTCACCAAGACTTCTTCTCAACCACCCTTCCCAGATACTTGAAGCTGTTAACCTGTTCCACTGTCTGCCCATTTATCTTAATTCTCAGCTACTTCCGATTTCCACAATTTGCTGCCATTACCACTGCCTTGTCTGTGCTTAGTTTCATCCCATATGCCTTTAAGTTTTGCATTCCATTCTCCTGTCCTTTGAAGTTCTTGCTCAGTCTGCCTGTAATGCCACATCTGCATACAACAGCTTTGTTGGTCTGTCCTCTCTGACCTATTTGCTAATGTAGTCCATCACCAGTGTCAGAGGTGGGCTGAGAGCTGAATCCTGGTGCACATCCACTGAGCGCCCCTCAGACTGAACACTGTTCTTACTTGACTCATTGGGTCCTTGTACATAGTCTGCACTAATTCTACCAATATTTCTGGGACTATGAACCACCACAGTAGTGCCAAAATCAGCTTTCATGGGACCTTATAAGCTTTCACCAAGTCTAGGAGTGTCTAGTTGGACTATTTCCTCATGTCTAGCTTATTCTCTCTCATCTGTGTCACTGCAAACATGGTCAGTTATGCTGCACCCTGATCTGAATTAGAGCTGCTCATCTCCCATCTTACTTTCTATTGCTTTACATATTTATCACCCTCTCCAGAACTTTCATGCAATGTGGCAGAAGTTTGATATGTCTGTACAGCCCACAGTTGTGGACGTTGCCTTTGTTCATGTAGACTGGCATGAGTATGCTTATTCTCCAGTCATCTGGGATATGCTGCTCTCTGCACACTGCTATGGAGTACCCTCAGGAGCCATTTCTCCCCTCTCTCACCAGCACCTTTATCATATCTGCTGTGACCTCATCTGAGCCGGCTGCTTTTCCTGTCTTCATTTCCTTAGTGCTATTCTTACATCTTCTAGGGTGGGCTCCTTTTCTCATTGTAGGCTGGCTGGTATAGCTTCTGTGAGGTTTTCTTCCTTCAGAAGCTGCTGGAAGTTTTCCTTATCTATCTGATGTCCTGTGGACTGATTAGCATGTTGTTGCTGCCATCCCATATGAAGGGTTGTCCGACTAACTATCTTTCTGGCTTTGCCTTGCATCCGGATACAGTTTTTGTGCCATCTACTGACCCACATTCCAGAAACTGGTAGAGTGCCTCTGATGCCCGGTTCTTTGCTATTACAACTCCTTTCTTAGCTGGTTAGCCAACCTGTATTGCTTCCTAGCCTAGTTGGTCTTTTCTTTCCCACTTTTTTCCTGCACTTCTTTCTTTGAATGACTTCCTGGACTTCTGCATTCCACCACCGGCTTTCCTTATGTACCTACCTTATTTCCATACCTAGCTTGGCCACATATCTACTCTGTAGTCCTCACACATGCTGTTTAGAGGTGCTGCCATTCTTCAGCTACACCCATTTCCTCCTCTTGTTCGGTGGTAGAGTTCAGAGCAATTCCTTCAACTGTTGAACTTCTTCCCTATTACACTGGAGTCTGATTACCAGGAGTCTGTCAGTAATTCAGATGCTATCCCTCACTGCCTTCTGAGACCTCTCTTTCAGCACAATTCCAACACCATTTCTAGCCTGTCCTCCACCTGAATAGTAGACTCTGGATACCAAGTGGCTTTGCTGTACTGCCCTTCCATCTAGCCTCTTGGAGACCTCCTCTGTATCATCATGTTATTCACTTCCAAGCTGCATCCTGTGAGCCTATATGAAGTGTAGCTATTCTCAGTTCACATTTGCAGGCTGATTTGAGCAAAAGCTGGATGTAAAGCCACAGAGCTATCCCCAGTAACACAGGCTGACCAAATGGACACCAGCTAGCCACCTATTCACCCAGGGCTATTGGGCTTTATGGCAGGCACACACTGGCCTATAGCACCATTAGCATAGGTCCCTGGTGCAGATCAATGTACACAGTCTTCAACCCACTTACCACCGGCAAATACCCATGTCTGTTTGGTGACATTAGACAACATGACCGAACCACCTAGAGTCAGTTTTACACCACCAAGTTGCTAGCCCTGCCATGGCACATAGTTGTCTGTGTTCTGTCTTGTGCACCACAGTAAATGTCCAAAACGGTTGGTCTATACAACCCTTCCCCCTGTAGGTCACTATGTGGAGACTGTGCTGCTGCCCACAGCTTTATTCATTGGCGAGTTTGAAAAGCAAATACTCAAATATTTTTCAAGGTGGGAGGAACTCCACATAGACACAGGGAGAACATGCAAACTCCATACAGGCATTGGCCAGAGGTCAGGATTGAACCAAAGACCATAACCTTTATGCCACCTTGTCTCTGGTCATGGAAAGGAGCTTAATACTTACAGATACAAGTTGTCAACTAGGTCTTGCAAATGGAGCACCTTATAAAGCAAACAAACATGAGATGCAGTAGTGAAGCTACCAAACAAGTGTGAAACATTGCTGTTTTATAAATGCTTCTTTGTTCGCCCAGAATGCTTTGCTGTTGTGTCCGTCTCTGTCCAATGCCTGCTCTATGTAACTCACTTTCCAGTACCCATCTTGTCATCATTTTGTGGATGCAATTAGGGAAAACCATAATTAATATTTAAAAAATCCCTTATGGGAAATTTAGGAGACAAAAATGTGTCTGAAGTAGCCAATACACTAAAGAATAATAAGCTAGCAGAAACAAAATTTAGAAAAAATCCTAATATTAAAACTAGCAAAAACCAAGACTAAAATAAAAAGTTGGCCACAAAGCTGCACCTATTCTCACATCAGGAATATGCAGTAACTCCAGATAATAAACAGTAAAAAAAAAAGAACAGTCTAATAACTCCACTGCTTCTAAGATCAACCATTTAGAAGTGGAGTACAGTACAGTTGTGATGATAAACAATACATTTAGACTGCTATACAATAGTCTGCACAAAGCTTAAATATTGTAAAAGTATAATGTGGAGAAATTATATACAAGTGAATACTGAAGACCAAGATAGTATGACGTATTTTGAGCAGACTGTTTGGAATGTACAGTACAAATGGTAAAGTATGAGAATATAGAAGAATGAACTGGGGGGGGGGGGTTATGGTTAACATTAAACTATATCCTAATACCAAGTGATTAGACAAGCTGTTGAAGAACTAAGAGTTGCAATTTTTAGGTAGGTCAGAATTGTGCACAATGGCAGGAGAAACTAGGTAGGAAAACATTTCTTCACTGAACTACAGCAAAGTAAAATTTCCAGTTTCAAGGAGTAGGTGTCAGCAAACTCCACGGGAAAAGTAGAAAAAGTCCATTTCTTGTGTGACTGAAGTAAAGATGAAGTGCGATTTTTTTGCAGCAATTTAGATCCTTTATTATGCTGATATGGTAAGCCAAGAGTGGACAGGAGTTCAGAATGAGCACCTTACAGCTAAAAAGAGGTGACTCAAAGTATCACTGGTAGGAAGTCACGAGACCCTTAAATGTGGATCCTGCAGCTCATGAAAATGGTCCAAGTTTTGGTTAAATACAATGAATGTCAATAACCAGCTTGAAGCACCCCAACACAGATGGGGGGCTACAACCCTCAACATTTGAGATTGTTCTGCAGCACATGATACTGGTAATATCCTGCCTCACATGGTACGAGTAATATTGTACCTCAGAGAATGGGCAATATTCAAAGATAGTACACTTTCAAAGTTGGCATTCATTTCCCCCTAATCAGACAAGTTTTGTTATTTTGAGGACCAGTAACTGTCCTCACAGCATCAAATCGGCAACCACATTTATTTTGTCTACAAACAGTATAGTAACAAAGAGGAGTTTCAGACAGTTTAATTAGAAAGATTAAGGAAAATGTAAATATATCTGCCAAGTCTTTCATTGAGAGTTTATTAAGACTGAGCTGATTGCGCATGAAATTGTTAAAAGCATAAAAACATGAATATGTAATATAGAGAGAATGATGGACCCAGGTGTCAGGACTTCTACAGCCGATTCATTGCAGAGCAAACTCAGTATGTGAAAAAATATGATGATCTGAGTACATAGCTCTCCTGCAGTTAGTGTTTCCTAAAAACATACATTAAATCCCATAATACAAGATCAGACCAGTTTACCATTCCTAACATGCACCCACCAAGAGGAGAAAACGCGGAGAGAAGAAAGGAGCCACTTTTGAGATTTTAAGTATTTTTCCTCTGTTTATTTGATAAGTTTTTCTGCATAGTTGCCTAGTTTGAGCATTTTCTGGCTTGTTAAACTTGATTTCTGCATTAGTAGCTGTATTTAGAGCACAACCAAAAGCTGTTTACTGAATTTCCTGTTTGCACTTAATTTTAAAATCGTTTTTTTCTCAAAACTTGCATATTTTCTGTCTTTGGCCTAGCACTCTTGTGTGGGGTCATTTACTGCACTGTTATAACTTGATATTACTTGTGTACCTCTGCTATCTCTGAAAAAAAAAAAAAAAAAAAACACTTTTCTGAGATTTAAAAAAGTTCAGTTACAGGCTTGCTGTTCTTGAACTGTTTGTAAGTTTCTGTGAGGCCATTTTTGCTTGGGCTAAAAGAAAGTCTTTCTGTTGATCAGTGGCAGTGAAAAACATTGAGCAGCTTCCCTGCCCCCCGTGGGAGTGGTTACTGACTTGAAACTGTAGTTTTTATTGGCCATTTTGGGTCAATTCCTGGCTCTTTCCAGCCCCTGCTATCAAGCACGCTTTAGCGCGGAGTTACCACTAGAGCAGCATCGGGCAGCGCTGGTTTAACAAGGTTAAACTTTTTCTGGCTCCATAAAGTCTGTTCTTCATTTTTTCCCTTAGAACTGCTCTACTAGTAATCTAAGCAGTATATCCCTCAACTAAAAAGCGCAGCACTTGTTCCTAAAAGCTTTTTTTTTCTCCAAAAAAAAAAAAAAAAAAAGCTCAGCACTTGTCTTAAAAGCATCTTTTCAGGTTTAGCACTTCTGTATTATACAAAGTCCCTCACTAGCAACCCCCCCCCCAGAGTACCCACTTCCTTACTTATTCAGTTACACCCTTAACTTCTTAATTTCTCTAGCATGTCGAAGGGCCAGATGCTGGCGTCCTCTCCTGTCCAGTTGGTGAATTTGGGAATATTGAGGCAATGTTACAATTGCCTCATGTACACAGACAACCCTCTCCTCCTCCCACATAACACAAATACTTGTGAGAGATGCAGCTATTTAGCCAAACTGGAGGCTGAGCTCTCTCAACTCAGGACTGGCAAGACCAGACAGGAGGAGAAGGCAACTAGACACACCACAAAACCAGTCTCACATAAAGCTATCGCAACAATGAATCAAACACATAAACACACAAAGACATACTCGGAGGCTCAGAGCAAAAATTTACCTAAACAGCAGAGGCCTCCAAAGCAGACACCCAAGCAACTGCTACCTCATGACACACCACAGGCAACACAAACCACAAAATCGGTGTGCAAAGCAGTCACAGCCCTTAAGGCCAAATACAACACCAAACATACTTGTCATAGGTGACTCCATAGTCAGACATACTGACGTCCCACTCACCAGACTAAACAAGGAGAGGGTCACAGTAAGCTGCCTATCGGGCGCTAGAATCCACCACATAACACAAGCACTCGGGTCACTCCACAGCAAGTACAAATATGACACAGTCATTGTCCATGCTGGTGTGAACGACCCGAGACGTACCTCCCTGGACTACATGAAGAGAGACATAAAGGAGCTCTCTGATTATGTAGCCCAGGCAGGTATGACCCTGACCCTGAGCAGTATCCTTCCTTCACCAAGAATGATGCCACAACATAGAGACAAGATGATCAGCTTTAACAATTGGCTTAATTTCTGGTGTCATTCAAAGGGGATCCAGTGTCTGTCTGCCTGGGATGACATGCTTGACAAGCCACGCTGCTTTGCAAAGGACGGCTTGCACCAGTCACCCCTGGGATTCCGGATATTGGCTAAGGCTCTTGCCACCCCCATAGTGCCTTTAGGCAAGGCTCAAATTCTAAACCTACCACCCTAGAAAACAAAAATGGGAAGAAACTAAGGGTAATGCTGCTCAATGCCAGAAGTCTAAATCTCAAAATGCATGCACTCGAGGCCCTTCTCAGTATGGAGAACATCGATGTCTGTGCTGTGACAGAAACCTGGTTCAAGGCTCCTGAGAGCACCCCGGCACTATCAGGTTTTACCTCATATCATGCGTTCCGGCCCCAAAACCTGGACCACACCACAAAAGGAGGGGGTGTATACATATTCATCAAGGATACCCACACCTCCAGGTTGGTGGCAACGCACGAAGCATTGGAAACCATCCAGGTGCAATTAACCATAGGCAAAACTGCTCTACAATTTGTAGCATGCTACAGGCCACCCTCTCAAACTCAGGAACCCCACACAGCCTTCCTGAAGACACAGGCGGGTATAAATGTATCTCCAAACACCATTATATTGGGTGACTTCAACTACCTGAATATAGACTGGGAACATTACTCAAGCCCCAACTTTCTAGCCCAAAGGTTCCTGGAGTTCATAAATTCAAATGCCATGGAACAACTAGTCACCGATCCCACAAGAGGAGAAAATGTACTAAATCTCATCATCACAAACATGGGGACAAAATGCTCCACACCGGAAGTATATCCCTCATTGGTGAGATCAGATCACAAACTAATCTCACTGGAAATCCACATCCCGCCCCCACCCCAAACAAAAAAGACCACAGTGAAGAACTTCTCTAAAGTAAACTTCACACTACTCAAGACTGGTGTGGTATCCTTCAAGGCCCCCGAGCCAGTGGAAACCACAACCCAAGCTGCGGAAGCCCTTACAAATGCCTTCTACGAACACCTCCAGGACTGCATGGATCAGGCAATCCCTAATAAAACCAAGACTCTTTCCACCAAGGGCAAACGTCCAGTCTGGTGGACCCCAGCCATAAACAAACTTTACAATAAGAGGAGAAAGCTGTTACATGATAGAGCAAAATCCATAAAAGAGAAGACACCCTTGATCATTATTAGTAAAAAAATACGAGCACTCATAAAATTCTCCAAGGCCAACTTTGAGAGAAAAATTGTCAGATTCAAAAGACAATCATAAGGCCTTCTTCAGCTATGTTAGAAACCTGGGTGGAAACTCCCAGATATGCTCAGAATTAGTCCAAAATGATACAAAAAAAAAATCACTGAACCCACAGACATTGCCAACATACTGGCAGACAGGTTCAGTGCAAACTTCACCCCCCTCTCCCCCCCAAAAGGAGAGATAACTATCCCAGCGGAGTGTAGCCTCCCAGACATCTCAAATGCGCAGGTGAAAGCTGCTCTCTCTCTAAAGCTAAAAACACAGCATCAATGGGACCAGATGGTGTCCCCGGCTGTGTGCTACACGAACTCAATGAGTAACTAAACCCGCACATAAGGCTGCTGTTTAATCTTAGCCTTACCACAAGGATACATGCCCAAGGAGTGGTGTACGGCAACTGTGGTCCCACTCCACAAAGGCGGTGCCTCTACGGACCCTGGTAATTACCGCCCCATACGCTTAACAAGCCTGGTCTGCAAAGCTATGGAGAGGATCATAATGGAACTCATAAACAAAGACATAGGGGACTTGCAGACATTGGACCTGACCCAGTTTGGCTTTGTCAAGGGCAGATCACGCCTTTTGAACTTGGTCGACTTCTTCAAAACAGTCACCAATGCCATTGATGAGGGAAAGGCAGTCCATACAGCCTACCTTGACCTTGCAAAAGCTTTCGACAATACCCCACTCGGGTATTATAGAGAAACTTACCAGCTTAAATGTAAACCCATATGTCACAAGATGGGTTGCAAACTGGCTAAAGGACAGAACCCACAGGGTTAGAGTTGCTGGCGCCATGTCAGACTCCAAGCCGGTCACAAGTGGTGTCCCACAGGGCTCAGTCCTTGGCCCCCTGTTGTTCGGCATCTACTTCTCAGAAGTACAGGCAAACATAGGAGGACTATGGCTGACAAAATTTGCAGATGACTGCAAACTGGGCGCCATAGTGGAAAGTACATCGGACACAGATATCCTTCATAGGGGTCTCACAGAAACTGATAGCTGGTGCCAGAGCCATGGCCTGAAGTTAAATGCCAAAAAATGTATAGTCATACCCTTCGGGAAAAACAAGGTAACCCCAAGCTACCATATAGGTGGCAATCCACTAAGCACAGAAGAGGTTATCAGGGACCTGGGGACCCAGGTTGACAGTGGCCTTTCTTTTGACACTCACATTGCTAAAGTGGTTAGAAAGACCTTCTACATTGCCCACCTGATCATGAAGGGATTCACATCCAGATCAAGTGAGGTCATTGTTCCCCTGTACTCTTCACTTATCAGACCAATGATAGAGTACAATGCCCCATTCGGGATGCATCTCACCTGACACCTGCAGCAATTGGAAAGACCCCAAAAGTTCCTCACCAAAAGGATAAAGGGACTCCAAAATCTGTCATATGCTGCCAGACTGAAGAAACACCAGCTCTATTCAGTCGCATACTGTCTGCTCAGAGGTGACCTGTGCCTGACATACAAGGCCATGTCCAACCCGGAATTAATGGACATGCTCCACCTCAAAAAATCCAAATCTACCAGATCCACTAGAGCAAGCGACTTAAACCTTAGCACGAATATAAATAGGACATGCTGGAGGGATAGATTTGTCACCCAGAGACTCCCTATGCTGTGGAATAGAATCCCAGTCCATGTGAGGCAGAGCACCTCGCTGGCTCTGTTCAAGAGAAATCTTGACCGGTGGATGGGAGATCGTAGGTTTACCCCGGGAATCATCTCTGTGTCACTGCTGGACAGAGGCACAACAAACTAATGGGCACAGTATTTTTTAACATAAGGGGTGGCGTAAGCCACAAAACTTTGGGCTAGGCTTATTAATGCCCTAGGGCAGATAGGTTTATGAACCTATTAGTTGCATCTTTGGAAATTATTGAAAAATAATAATCTTTAGGGCTACATCAGCAAGAGACAAAATTCAAATACTCCAGTAACATACATTTTAATTGCAATTTTAAAAGTTTTCCCTGCAATCTATAAAAGGCTGGACCACTCTGAGACCAAAATATCAGACCAGTAAGATACAGATAATTAAAATCCATTGGAAAATGACTAATATTTACGTTTCCTTCTGCATTTCTTCTATCTTGATGAACATAATTTAAAGAAACTATACATGTCTGCATTTCTTATACTGCCTACACATTTGTAGGAGTCTATATCACATTATCGAAAGTTTACTTAATTGAATCAATAAAGGTCGAACTTTATTGATCGATTAAGTAAAACATCGAATAACGTAAAAAAAAAATTAAAAAAAAAAAAAAAAGATGGCGTAGGCAGGGGGGGGGCAAGCCCACCTGCACCCCCCACCCCCTACTTAAATATACCAATTCAGAGATCGCACTACATTGAGGTAAACTGAAATCTCCCATTACGGAGATTTCCGTTTACTTGCATGATGTTCTTCACTTATGATATTGTCGTGAAGTAGACCCATTTGCATTTATACAAAAATACATAATGGTGGGAAAAATAATTGATAAATTAGTTCTTGCAAAGACCAGAGATCAAGAGTCAATAAATAAAAATAAAAGTTGGAAAAGTCATGATACCTGCTGCAAATATGAACAATGGTAACGCAGTTTTAGACAAATATTAAACTTATGTTTATAAATACATTTAATGTATGCCAGCAGCCTGTAGAAGGTTCTACAACTTTTACTATTACTACATGCCTCAAATGGGAAGCACTTCATTGCTTTATTTTTTTTTTTAATGGGCAAACACTATGTATGAATAAATGATTAGTAATAATGGCTTTGCTGTTTTATGATTTATGGGAATTTTAACACTTCAATTTTTATATATGGTGCTCAAAACTAGTTGATAGCTTGAGAAGTGTGAGGCTTGCTTTAGCTTTCAAACTGCAGATGCAGTTGAGCTATACTGTTTTTAGCAACGAAATACTGGAGATGTGCAGTAGGAGCACTTATTTCTGTGGCGTTTGTCTGTCTTGGTTTACAATTATTAGACCATGAATTAAAATAAATGTGTAGACCCCCAGATAAGGATGCAGCAGGCTAGGTCCTTTAAATAAAGCTCGTGCTGCAGTTTGTGGAAACAAATTTCCGGTCAAACATTCTTTTATTGCTATTTGTGAACTAGCCTAGCAACATTCCATACACCACTTCCCAGAAAACTATATATATTTTATTACAGGTTATGCTAAATCAATTTCTGTAGGAACATGCCAGTGTTGGGTTACAGCAATCAATTGCATGGTACTACACCTTTCCCTTCTTACTTCATTTCAGTCTTTGGGTTTACAGTATGGTACTGGACTATGAATTCTAATAATGCTTTTACTTTGATAACACTGCTTTCTAAGCTGTAACACCTTGCTGTACTATAATACCTTCACCATTATTATTATTAATCTTTGCAGGTGAAGTTAATTCAGCTCTTCTACATTTGTACATTAGGTCTAGCTTGTGTTAATATACATCACTACAGGTTGCAAATGTTTTATATTAACTGGCCCTACTTTTATTTAGGTCACCATTTTTTTTTCTAATTTGGTGTATTAGAAATATATTCCGTTTCAATCTTCAGTGGTAGCAAACGACAGAAATAGCAACATAGCATCAGTCAGTGGTATTGTCCAGTGAATACTTAAAGTGTTCTTTTACTCTGTTGTATCTTCTTTTAGTGCAGTGTTTAATTTGTTACATCTCTCTCCCATCTGTGTTTTAGCAACTATCCTATGTGGTTCTGTGATGGCATATTCAGCTGCTGTATATCAAAATGTTTTTTGAATACTCGAGTGGAAAAATGTCAAAGCATGTTTATACTCCCTTCTCATTTGTTAGAGTAGTTGTTTCTCCAAGTTCAACAGAATATAAGTAGTATCTCTTCAGAGAGTCTGCAAGTTGAGGCTCAGATGGTTTATTTTTCACTTAAGGGATGCCGGTAGGACTGCAAAACACCTTGCTTTTCAAAAATCTTAAATGCAACGAGCTATGTGAAAACCAAGGAGGAAAGTTACTAAAGAAATTTTAGGATGCATTTTGTGCCCCTAAAGCCTCAATATACATTTCTAAGGTTAAGGTGCTGTTTTGTGATTGGCAATGCCTACACCAAGGATAGAAATGGATGCAACTGCTGTTTGCCCAGCTATTAATGTCAAATTCTGTTGTATACTTGCTTGTGTTTAAATTCCATATGACTGTCAAGTGTTCAACCATATACCAGTATGACCCATCAGTCCTCATACATTTTTCCTACAGTAAATTATTAATTTCTGCTGTAGCTTAATGAAATGTACCAATTAATGCTGCAGTACTTTGATCTAATGCTGTGTATACTCTGCCCCTACAACCATCTTCTGTCTCCATTTCTGTCTTTTGTGTAGGCTACATTTCCAGTTATGATTCTTCATGTGGTTATCATTCTGTATTTTCTGCAGCATCAGTGTGGGATCCAGGAAAGGAAAGTGTACCTTACCTTTGTTTTACTGCAAATTACTTTGTGACTAGACAGAGAGAGAGAATCTAGACTGAGGGGATAAGTTTCTGTTAAGGCAGGACAGAAGGTACTGAACAGCTTTGAGCACTTGGCCATTGCAGGAGGCTCCCGCTAGCAATTATTAATTCAAAGTTGTGGTGGCTTGGAGTACTGGCACTGAGAAATGTTGGGCATTTATGGCAAATGTAGGAATTCACAATATTCTGAAATATTCCACTACACCATCTGTTAGAAGATGAAACCATCAAATGACTGCATACTGCCAATGACTGTATATACAAAACTATTTAGTATATCCATGGTTTATGGGACTGCAGGTATGTGAAGGGAGAAATTTTCCCGCCATACTTATATTTTAGGAGTCATACATTCTACCCTCATACTTCTATTAACCAAAAGAACTTTATTGCTGTAATAAAAAAAGACATTATTAGTAGTAGTTCTTATGATACACTAGAAGGTAGATTGCTTGACAAGACCTCACCCATTCTACCAATACTTACAGGTATTGAACATTGTGCTCTCTTTGCCCTATTACTGCTGTCCTGTTAAACTATTTCCATTTGGCTGTAAACTTTCCCTCCCAAGCACTAAATCATACTTTGTGGATGGAAATTTCATTTCTGGTGCAATTGCTCCTTTATTTATGATGGCTGAAAGTCAGACAACCAGCTTTACAAAGCCAGAAGAACAAAACAGTGCATTATGTAAGTACTTAACTTCCAGGCTAGTAACACTTACTACTGTGATTGTGAGCATGTGATATTACACCTATTCTCCAAATATCTGAGGCAAGTATAAAAAGATACAACAAAACATAGACCCACTTATGTAATATGGTGGTCAGTCAGTCATTTGATGTACTAAACGCTACATAGAATAATGCAAACTTGCACCAATGAAATTACAGACAGGACAACCAAAAAACTGCGCAATTGTATAATATGCAAGGACTGAGTTACTCAGTACAAAACTGTATTAACGTAGACTTTTCAGTGCAGATGAACACGTCTCTCATCTTTAGTCTGCATAATTCCCCATGTGTTGGACAAGAAGTCCTAATTTTTAGCTTTATCTTTCATGCATCTTTATGGAAAGATGGTTCCTGGTTTAACGGTTTGATTTTTTTCCTCCAGATTATATTTGTAAAACCTTTATTTCATTTCATTAAATGTGCACTACCCCTACTAAACATCCCATAGTCTGAAATGTTGTAGCTTCTCCCAAAGATGTCGAAGACAGTTGCCAGTATTAACCCCTTGGGCACCCTACACGTGTCTTAACCATCCTTTCAACCATGTCGCATTTACTAAGACCTTGTGTCCTATGGCTACTAAGCTACTTTATTCATGGTGCTCTGCCAAGACTACTGTAAGCCAGATGGGCAAATACAAAAACTGTCTGCGCCGTATTCAATGTCTTCTTATACTTACTTTATTCTACTAATGGAGCAAGATGGCCTCTATCTTAATAATTAATGGGTAATGTAGTTGTGGAGAAACAATCCTGAATGAAGCCATTACATATGTGCAAACGAGCTGATGCACCGCACACACCCTCCCAAGACAAATTAGAAGATCACCAGTTGGACCCATTTATTTCTTTGGATTTGGATGAAAGAGAAAAGCTCAAGTGGACACAGTGGCCAAAGTCTAACAAACCATTCCAGCGAGAATGTGAACTGGAGATTTTATCGCATAAGCATAATTGTGAGTTTCCATTCCAAACAAGGGAAAATAATTAGAATAACTGAGCTGATTACGATTTCAACCAGTAAAATTGCACTGGTTATTTTAATTACTGTTCTGCACAGCATCAGGTGAGGGCATTCTCTTTATTCCTCCTAGTGTGCAACCTCAGAGTTAAAAGTATGTCGGTACAGTGTTGTTTCCCCAACCCACAAAACACAGTTTTTTCTCCACTGTGTAAAAGAAACCTGGAATATGACTTTCAAGTTCATCCTTTAAACATCTACAAGTTAGCACTTAAAACATGCAGTATCAGAAGTTCAAATTCAAGAGCAAGTTCCATTCTGGAAAAAAATAAGAGCAAGTCAACAGGTAAACACAGTTAATACTTCTCTACAACGTCCTCCTCAAAAAACAGTGTGTGCAGTGGACTGCAACCCCAACCTCTAACTCCAAATTGCACCTCAAGGAAAAGGGAATTCTCAGCTATACGAGAATGACAGGGAGGATAGAGGAATGGTGAGGATGCAAGGAGTAGAGGTGGGGAAGGTGGATGAGTTTAAATACTTGGGGTCAATAGTAATGGCGAGTGTGGAGGAGAGATGAAGAAGAGAGTACAGGCAGGATGGAGTGGATGGAGAAGAGTGTCAGGAGTGATTTGTGACAGACTAGTACCTGTAAGAGTGAAAGGGAAGGTCTACAAGAGGGTAGTAAGACCAGCTATGTTATACGAGTTGGAGACAGTAGCATTGACAAAAAGGCAGGAGTTTGAGCTGGATGTGGCAGAATTAGAGAGGTTAAGATTTGCACTGGGTGTGACAATGGTGGACAGGATTAGGAATAAGTAATATTGGAGGGTCAGCCCAGGTTGGAAGGTTTGGAGACAAAGCCAAAGATGCTAAGGATGAAGCTACCAGGTAACAGGAAAAGAGGAAGGCCTAAGATAAGGTTTATGGATGTGGTGAGAGGACATGCAGGTAGTTGGTGTGACAGAGCAAGATGCAGAGGACAGGAAGAAATGGAACGGGTGATCTGCTGTGGTGACCCCTGATTGGAACAGCCAAAAGAAGATGATGACGAGGACGACATTTTGGACAGCCGAAAGAAGATGACGATGACGACATTTTGGACATTTATATATTTTCACTCTGTGAACACTAAATTCCTTAGAATATAGTAATTCACTATCAGGTTTTGAATACTACAGTTACCCTCTAGTAAAAACAGATCACAGAAATGTTGATAAAAGTCTGATGACAAATGAAAGAGGTGGGTACAAATATAGGAATGGATTAATTCTTCCATTATGTAAGATGTGCACTATCAGTCTGCTTTGTTTTAGCTGAATGGAAATTTTAGGGAAATATCTGAAGGAAAACAACTTTTAGAACTTCAGAAACATTTTATGCATTTTATATTTTATGCATTTTATATTTAATTCTTCATGACACTGACAGATTGCACTGAAGTTACTAAGCAATGAGATGTATTTAGTCTCAGTAAGAGACACTTGGGAATTTACTGTAAGCCAATTTGCTCTTTCTGATGTAGCCAATAGATGATATTTTGCAAAAAAATGTGTAATTTAAACGGCACAGATATTTGTATCAACATTTTTATTTAACCAGACATAGAGCTGTATATAAAATTCTTAGAGGTAGATACAATATGAACGGTGAAGTCCGATTTGTTTTAAATGTACAATTCAGTGCAAGAGGAATTCAAAACTATACAAGTCCATTCTAGAATAATGCTTCATTACATTCTACTAACACATACCTTTTTCTCAACAGGAATTAAAGCAGATTCACATAACTGCCAGTTCTACTGGGAGCACAAGACATCTACATTTTCTTTAAGGAAGAAGAAGCAGCATTCTCTTTGGTACAAAGCAGCTGAAGAGCATTAATGGCTCAGTTTAGGTAGTGGGCTCATTTGTCACCTAGCTGCACTGTCATGCAGAGACAGAATTCATTAAATAAATGTCAAGCATTTGAGTTTCGGACTTCATATCCTTCACAGACTGCATGGTTAACACACAACCTTTTATTCTAGCGAATTTCTACGTTTAAGAGGAATATTTAAAATTTGTCCCCATTTTTGGAGCTTTGCTCCCTCATTATTTCTTTGTCCAGATTTTTTTATGCTAAAATGTTGAGAGCCATTTATTCATCTGCTTTTACTGTGTTTGTTTCTTCTTACTTTATAACTATTTTACTTTTGCTTCTGCTTGAAAGTACTCAGTTGTACTTATTCTGCTGCAATTTTACTGCTTGGTAGTAGCCTGATTAAATTGTAACTGTTATTCTAAGCCTTTGGTTTACGCACTTGGGCTTCAGACCAGTTGTTTTACATTAAGAAGGTTTGTGGTCCGCACTGTTGTGGCAGGACAGGTAGCTTACATCTTTCTAAGTTGGGAGTTGCTGACTTGAAGGCTTAGTGTCTGTTATTCTAAAAAGTGTATTAGTTCTGGTTTAAGCACTTGGGCTTTGGGCCAGTTATTTTATATTAAGAAGGTGTGGTCTGCACTCTTGTGGGAGGAGAGTGTAGATTCTGCCCTTCTGAGCTGGGAGTTGCTGGTTAAAGGCTTGATTGTGCCTCCTTATTTGAACGGTTTCTTTCTGAAATTGGTAAACCTTGTTTGCTGTGGCATAGACTAGATTCAGACCTGCTTTGTTTGTATAACTTGAGGACTAATCCAGGCCATCTTTTTTGGAGAAGATTCCCCTGCACCCTAGTGGCAAGTGTGTGCAGTTACAACTTGTCTGATCGAAGACTGCTGGAACGGGGCTCAATTTTTAGCTTTTATTGGTTAACTTGTTTAAATCAGTTTGCTCATTTGTTACTTTTATATAAAAGAAACAAAAATATTTATTTACACACACACTTTATGCATCGCCTCTTAGTTAGGGTTAAACTATTTCCGGCACCATAAAGTCTGCTCTTCAAATTCTCCCTTAGAGCTAGTCAGTTTTTAGTTTTAGCACTCAGTTTTTTTTTTTTTTAGATCAGCACTTGTTCAGAACTCATAAGTACTAAAGCTAATTATTACAGCACTCAACTTTCTTCACTTATCTAAGAGGAAAACAGTTTTTAGTACTCCATATGTAGTACCTGTCCAGGCATATCTAATAGTCAGCTCAGGGGGTCTTCTTCTGTCTACCTGATGAATCTGGGCATCTTGGGACAATGCAGCAATTGTCTCATATACACAGACAACCTCCTACCACCCAACACTACAACCTGTGAGAGATGCACTTGCATAGCCAAACTGGAAGCAAAGCTCTCTTCACCAAAGACTGGACTAGAGAGTCAAGAGGAGAAGTTAAACACTTGCACCACACTACACTCATCACATAGTCCCTCAAAATCTACACCACCAAAACAGACACACAGAAACACAAAAAACACACAGCTACATTCAGGAAGACTCTCAATAAAAACCTGTCCAAGCAATAGAGCCTTCCAAAGCAGAAATGCAAGCAACCTCCACCCCCCAAACACAATCCAAATGACACATAGCCCACAAACTCATGTGCCGCTCAACCACAGCCCATAAGACATTACAACGTAGCCAATACTCTAGTCATAGGGGAGTCCATAATCAGGCACACTTATGTTAAAGTCACCAGGCTAAACAAGGAGAAAGTTGCTGTCAGCTGCCTGTCGGGTGCCAGGATCCACCACATAGCACACGCACTCAGGTCACTCTACAACAAGTACAAACAGGACCGTCATTGTCCATGTTGGTGTGAATGACCAGAGACGTACAGGAAGAGACATGGAGGAACTCTCCAATCTTGTAGCCCAGGCAGGTATGACTCTAGCCCGGAGTAGCATCCTGTCATCACCCAGAATGATACCACAGTACAAGAACAAAATCATTGACTTCAACAATTGGCTAAGCTTCTGGTGTCATTCTAAGGGGATCCAGTATCTGTCTGCCTGGGATGACATGATTGACAGACCACAATGCTTAGTCAGAGATGGCCTGCACCTGCCTCCCATGGGATTCCGGATACTGGCCAAGGCTCTTGCCACCCCTATAGTGCCTTTTGTAGGCAAGGTTCAAATGACAAATTCATCACCATAAGAACCACACTCTTCAAAGCCAAGAACACAGCATCCATGGGACCTGACAACATTCCAGGCTGCATTCTACATTAACTACAGAATTAACTGGCACCCCACCTAAGTACTATGTTCAATCATAGCCCTACCTCAGGCTTTGTGCCCACTGAATGGCGCACAGTAATGGTTATCCCACTCCACAAAGGGGGAGCCACCATGGATCCCAGGAACTACTGCCCCATTAGCCTGAAGAGTCTGGCCTGCAAGGCCATGGAACTTATAAACAAACAAAGACATTGGTAATCTCCATACTCTGGACCCTACCCAGTTTGGGTTTGTAAAAGGCAGATCATGTCTCCGAAACCCGATAGACTTCTTTGATGCAGTCACCAAAGCTGTAGAGGAGGGTAAGGTGGTCTACACAGCCTATCTAGAGCTTGCCAAGACTACAGCATTCTCCACTCTGTAATTATAGATAAACTCACTAAAACTAGGTACAAATCCCTATGTCACAAGATGGGTTGTCAACTGGCTCACTGACAGAACCCACAAAGTGAAAGTAGCGGACTCCAAATCCGACTTCAGACCAGTGACAAGTGGAGTACCACAGAGTTCAGTCCTGGATCCTCTCCCGTTTGGTATCTACTTCTCCAAGTACAGGCTAACACAGAAGGTCTTTGGCTAACAAAGTTTGCAGATGACTGCAAACTAAGAGCCATAAATTGAAACTCCTAACAATGTAGACATCCTACAAAGGGCCTCACTGAGACAGATGTCTGGTGTCAAAGCTATGGCCTCAAGCTTAATGCCAAAAAGTGCATGGTCAATCCCCTTTGGTAAAAACTAACCATGAACTACCACATAGGCGGTAGTCTACTTATCAAAAGTGTGATAAGAGACCTTGGGACACAGGTGGACAGTAGTCACTCCTTTGATAATCACATCACCACAGTAGTTAGGAAATCCTTCTCCATGGCACACCTCATCACAAAAGGTTTCTCATCCAGGAAAAAAAAAAAAAAAAAGGGAGGAGGAGGTCATTGTTCCTCTCTTAGACCCATTAGAGTAAAATTCCCCTTTTGGTATGTACCTCACAAGACATCTACAACAACTGGAAAGTCCACAGAAATACCTCACAAAGAGGATTACTGGCCTCAAACAGCTGCCCTATGCAGACCATCTCAAACAACTCCAGCTTTACTCAGTCACATATCGCCTACTCAGAGGCAATCTCTGCCTAGCATATAAAGCTATGTCAAACCCAGAGCTGTTGGACATGGTCCACATAATGAAATCCCAATCCCTCTAAGCTACATGCTCTAGGGACCTAACCCTGTCCACCACAATAAACAGAACAGGCTGGAGGGATAGATTCCTGTCCCAGAGACTCCTCATACTCTGGAACAAACTACCTATCTATATCAAACAAAGCTCCTCATTAACACTCATCTTGATAATTGGATGGGAAACAGGAAATTCACCCCGGGGATCACTTCTGTGGCTCTGCTCGACAGTAGCACAGAAAATAATTTTCTTGGATGGCGAAAATCAGGGTACCTTTTTGGCTAGGCTTATATAGGCCCTAGGGCTAACAGCCTAGTACCTACCTATGAACAAGTCGGTGTGTGGGATACTCATTTTGCAGTTTTACCAGAAAAAAAATTAGTGGAAATAAGAGCCTGTAATATCATGACTGCATGGAGTTTAGTAGCATGTTTTTATCATGGTTTACTATCATTTGTGTGAACGACATTCTGTCAGCACATATACTGCGGAAAATCAGAATGTCATGCACAAAATGAAAAGTAAATGGGAAGACACTTATGACTGCATTCGCATAAGTCTGTTCGACTATGTATGGAGATCACGGTACAGTGGGTAGTGGAAATTCATCCATATCCCCACTGTAGTGCGATTTCATCCATATCCCCACTGTAGTGTGATTTCAGAGTTGGAATATATTAATAACAGGGGGTGGGGGTTGAAGGGGGGCTTGCCCCCCTGCAAAAATGTGATTTGTCGTATAGGAGTTTGATTTACATCAGCTCCTATATAGCTATCATGTGATGTTTTTGGTGACAATGTCGACTCAAATGCTTCGATCATTTGGGTCAACATTGTCTAGGAGTGGAAAGTTTGGTTTCGGTGTTTGTTTTCATTATTGCCAATGGCAAATGTTTTGCCTTTCGCAATAAATGATAGTAAACCTTTTTATCATACACTTATAAGAAAGAAAAACACTTGTCATCCTTAAGCAGGATCTCATTGATAAAGTACTATAAAAAGACGGATATTACAACCAAAAATGTTTTTCCATCCTTACTTCAAGGCACAAGTACAGCTAGAAATACACAGCACTGAATTTAAACATTAACTGAAGAACTTTGTTTCTTAAGAGCATGAAACTAAGCTTCGTGTTTAAATGGATAAGTGCATCTAGGAATTAGTCTGTACGCAACTGTGTATACATCCTTTTCAGTAAACCCTCATTAGGCAGAGTAAAATTATTCCATTCCAATATCTATATAATTATAGGAAACAGAAAGCTATTTGACCAAGAGCAATTGTGTCTTGTAATAGTAACAGACAAGCTCAACCACCCTTTTTAAGGCCAAAGCTAAAGTCCTAAAGTGAACCACCCTTTTTAAGGCCAAAGCTAAAGTCCTAAAGTGAATTTTAGTGTACCCATCCAATTATCTAAGATGTGTTTGAATGTAGAGAAGGAATCACACTGTTGACATGCAAGTGAAGCCTTTTGCAGAGCAAAGGAAGGTGCTGGGTTATGAACTTATTCCCCCATTTTAGTTTTCTTTCCAGATGTAGACAAAGATCTCTTGTTCTGGTACCGAACTGCACTATATGACTAAGAAAAAGAATGCCACAGACCATGGAATCATGAGAGCACAGTAAGTAGGATACAGGTTTCCCCCTCAAGCAATTATACGAGGGAGCACAGGGATTCCAGCTTCTTCCGATAGCTGGAATTTTCTGATAGCCAAGATTTCTGAGGAAAGAGATCTTCTTCATTAGGAACTTCTAAGGGATTGCATTTTTGAAGCATTTGTGGAGATGTATGCAGAACAGAACATTCTATAATGGGTCTAACCAGACCAGAGTAGATGGATTTAACTTGCGAGATGTAGAAATAACTGCTTTTGCTACAGGGTGATTAAATGAGGGAGCCATAGGCCGATGTGCCCAATTCCCTGATCATGGTTTCACTAATTTCCTTTTAAACGCAATAGGTTGCAGAAATTTGCTGTTTATCAAAGGACAGGATACTGCATTTGTTGGCATGTAGTTTGAGCCCCTTTTTGGTGCACCAGGAGTTTATTCAGTTTCCTTTTGAAGTGCATTAGTATCATTTATGAATTTAAACTATTCCACAGCTTACAATTACTTTAAAACAGACAACTTTGATAGTTTTAAAAATCAGAGAAATAAATGGCAAACAGGAGGGGTCCCAACAAAGAGTACTGGGGATGCCACTGATCACTGGCTGTACGTTTTATCCTTGAGCCATTTTGCAATCCATCTTACCATATAGGAATTATCAAGTCAATTAGCGTGTTTACAGTTCAGTACAGTTATGGTATAGTGTCCAACACCTTTGTCAGATCCAAGTAGGCAGCATGGACTGTGCAGCCACTGTCCACTGCCTGTGTGACCCTTTTAAAGAAGCTCACAAGATCAATCAGGCATGGCTGCCCCTTAAACACAAGTTACTGTGGGTCGAGTCTGATCAAATTTTAATATCATGATTAAGGAGGTCATCAAGGATTCCATGGCTTAACAGACTAGAGTTGTAAGGCTAATTATCTATAACTTCCAGGGTCTCCCTCATGTTGGAGCAGTCCCCCCACAATGCACTAGGATTTAGTGACATCCTGTAGCCAAGTTCAAAGTTAAAAACCTTGAGAGAGGCAGCAAAGGCTTGCTTGACAACATTTTAGACAACCTGGTATAATGTAATGTAGAGAACCATTGAAGAGGTTCTATAAGAAACACTGGCAGCACTGCCACCTTCAAACAAAATACTGAAAAATCATCTCAACTCTTCCTGGCCACGTTCCTGCTCTATAACAACTTCTTCACTCTCCTTATGATTACTAAACTCCTATGTCTTTTGCTACTAGTGACTGATGATGCTTTCTCCATATATATATTTTTTTAATTTTTATCTTCACTTGTTCATACTGGCACAATAATACTGATTAACGCAGAATTCAATCGGGTATAAACAGATATAATGTACATTTGCTGTATATATTGCTGTAAACAAACTAGATTCATGCTTTTATGTATATATTCTGTATATGTTACTGTATTTGCTATCTGCAACACTGTTTCTACTTCTGCACCAATTAATCTCATCTCCCCAGGCCTCCACTGAAAATGGGCTCTTTTAGGCCCAGTGGACTTTCCCAGTAAACAAATGCAATAAAAGTCAATCAATCGGTGCTTTTGATCATTGAGTGCGCCTTAAGGGAAGTGATCCATTGAGATGGTGTTGTGGAGGGTGCAACACTGGAATGCTTGTAGTGAGGAGGACTGTTTAAGGAGACAAGTTGGCAGCAAACTTGCTTGCTAGTATTTAGCAATGTCTTTTGGACTGGAGGAGGAGGCAACATCATACATCTCAGGTGTCCAGAATTTTGACTCAGTTTTGGTCTGTTCCTCAAAGTTTTGCTTTTTTGACAAATCACTATGAGGAATTAAATCACTAAATGACATACATTTGAGATTCAGACTTCATATCCTTCAGAAAATGCACATAAAGTTGCTAGAATAACTGAGTTTGAGTTAAAGTTTAAATAAATATTTAAAATCTGTCCCTATTTTTGGGCCATTGTCCCTACATTATATGTCAGCCTTTGGCCAACTTTATTTGACCAAGAGGTTGAGAAGTATGGGCAACATTTATAGAGAAATTCAAAGCAGAGATGCAAAATTATTAGTTTGCTAGCAGCCATTCAAGCACTTTTAATCATCCTTGGCTTCAGAATTCAGTCTAATTTCAAGGAATGCCTTGCTAGTCCTAATATGCCATCCACACACCTTATAGTAATGGACGTTAATCCTACCCCTAACCATAACGCAACTCTATCACCTTACCTTAAAAAAATACCTTCCCTATCATTGCTACTTCACAAGACACTTGACATGGAAACACACACTAACGCGACTACATCTTTTCCAATTACCTACCCCTGAACCTAACCCTAACTCTCAAAACATATGTAGAAACAACCATATCCTCACAACATACGTAGAAACACTCATATCCTCAAAACATCACTCACATTTATGATTGAAACATATACTTGACATTTTGACCATTCATCTATACGTATGCTGGATATATAAAGCACCATCCCTAGCACTTGGCAACCAAAAAGACATTTGATAAAAAGCAGGGAACTCCTACATGATCAAAAAAAAAAAAAAAATTTTCTGAATGACATATGTGCCATAAGTACTCATTTAATTCTAACCCTAAATGACCCAAAGGGCATGGACATTCTACCTTTTTTTTTGCCCAGCTCTCTGTCCCATAATTTACTTCTTGTTCCCAGAAGATTGTCTCCTACTTATGTTTCCAGAAAGATTTCTTATCCCTTATTTCAGGATCTTTCTGTAGGATTTTTGACTTGTGTTAAGGCTCAATTATTTAGGCAGCCATGAGTGGACTTTGTCCAATCATCAGCATCTTGGCAATGAAAGCTTTTATTTATGGCCTAACATGGTCATCCATTTACAAGGGCACTTACCTCACAAGGACCACTTATGCTCCTGCATTTTTGCATGCATGCTCCAGCCCATATAATGGATAAGGGCTATTGTTCCTGGTTTGGGCAGTCATGCCTACATCTTCCCTGCATAATCTCCCCACAGCAGGACAAACCTTAGCTTTTCAGCTGAAGATCTAGATTTAGGGAAGTGACACAAGCTAGGTGGTAAACATCCTGCCTCCCCTTCACTTCCTGCATCTTCAATTAACCACTAATTTCAACTTGAGCTGTCTGGGCCATAATCAGAGCTTTATCCATGTACATCACTGGTGTGGGCTGCAGGATCATTTTAGTCACCTAGAATAGCAGTATTCAGAATTACAGATCACAGTCAGAAATCTATGCTGTCCCAGTGACAGAAATGCTATGACAAAGAGGGAGTGCAAATATACATTTTTGTTGCATCACCCACAGGCTGAGCAAGACAGCTACTTGAATTTACTAATATGAGCTTTTTGTCAGAAGATGAGAAACTTTATAAAATCTATGCCGATCCAATATAAGATACAAGATCACCTCTGTGGTTTGTTTAAAATATATTCTTGTGACACACAAGATTGTTCATTTACAGATATTGTATTGACCCCTTCATATACACAAAGTGATAAAGTGAAAGTGCACTTTATGGAGGAAGACGTGTTAGCTTCAATCTTCCTGTTGACCAAGAGAGAAGAATATCTACAAGAGGTCTTTCATCTCATGCTATTCCAGTCTTGGAAGCTCACTCGGCTAGGACAGCTGGCTTCTCTTCACTGTATGCCTACAGCTGCAGACATTCGTTATCTGCATTGCACATATGACAGGAAAAAGATGCCAAGTCTGCAATGGTTTAGGTCTACCCAATCATTGTTAAATATAAATGGTTAAATGATGTATGCAATGGGAGATTCATGCAAATTAAAGAAAGTATGCAAAGAGGATGATGGACCCTGAAAAATAAACATGAGAAGCAGCAGACATTGTGCTTTACATATATGTGGCACTGTAAGCATATTTTAGATGGGGAAATACATTCTCAAAATGAAAAAGATCATGTAGTTGGGGCGAAGTTTTCCTTTGGCTTAATCGCAGAGATTTATTAACCATACAAGTTACCAAGCTCTCTATTGGCAGTTTTTATCATAACCCCTCTTCTCAGCTCAAGGAATCTGAACAAAGCCAACATACGTGGGAAAATGACCCCAAAATATGGACAGTTTTAAAACATTTCTCTTATAAACTTAAAAGTTGCTAGAATATTGGGATTTGCATCAGCATGCATTTCCTAAAAAAAGATGACCTGTGAAATTCAAATGTCTATCATTAGTGACAGGTCACTAGTGAGTTCCCAGAAAAAAACATTTTATGACAAACCAAAAATATTAACTAACAGGTATGTATGACCCATGTCAAAAAAAGGGCAAGGTTCATGAAAATATGTGTGGACACCAAGTTAGTCAGCTAGCATGTTTTCAGAAAATGGGGAAAATCATAAGTACCTAGAGAGAAGCCACAGACACAGCAGGAACATGCCAATTCAAAACGCTAGCAAATGTCAGAAATGAACACAAATTGCTTAAAAAACTGTAGTGGTTAAAGTTTTTGCTCCAACTACAACTACTACTTTGACAGTAATCCTGTCAAGGCAAAAATAGAGTTGAAACACAGTAATAAAACAGGTAAGTTTGAAATCACTGCTCAATACTGTATTTCTGGACAACAGATTTTTGACAAGAAAACTGATACTTGTGTATTTGATGGTTAATGTGCATTTACAAATTCCAGATAGCCCTTCATTTAAAAATGGTAAGACTTGCAAAAGTTTCACATTTCTGCTATAAAGCAATCAAAGCTCTTAAGAGCAGTCTCTAAACAACATTTAATTACACACGAAATTCAAAACTGTATTTTTGCACAGGGAAACAAACCCCTGCACCCCAAATGTGGGAGACCCTATCCCTCACACGTATGTATGTATGTCGGCCCCAAGGCCTATACAAGCCTAGCCAAAAAGGTACCTTGGCTTTTGCCACCCAAGAAAATTATTTTCCTGTGCCCCTGTCGAGCAGAGCCACAGAGATGATCCCCGGGGTGAATTTCCTATTTCTCATCCAATTTTTTTTTTTTTTTTTTTTAAAAGAGTGCTAATGAGGATCTTTGTTTGCTATAGATAGGTAGTTTGTTCCAGAGTATGGGAAGTCTCTGGGACAGGAATCTATCCCTCCAGCATGTTCTGTTTATTGTGGTGACAAGGTTTAGGTTCCTAGACCATGTAGCTCGGAGGGATTGGGATTTCTTTAAGTGGAGAATGTCCAACAGCTCTGGGTTTGACATAGCTTTGTATGTTAGGCAGAGATCACCTCTAAATGCGATGGAGTAAAGCTGGCGTTTTTTGAGACAGTCTGCATAGGGCATCTGTTAGAGGCCGGTAATCCTCTTTGTGAGGTATTTCTGCAGCCTTTCCAGTTGCTGTAGATGCCTTGTGAGGTATATACCAAAAGGGACATTGTACTCTATAATGGGTACAATGAGTGACAGGAACAATGACGTCTTTTTTCCTGTAAGAGAAACCTTTTGTGATTAGGTGTGCCACAGAATTTCCTGACTACTGTGGCGATGTGATTAATCAAAGGAGAGACTACTGTCCACCTGTGTCCCAATGTCCCATCACAATTTTGGTGTTAAGTAGATTACCACCTATGTGATAGCTCATGGGTACAGAGTTTTTACCAAAAGGGATGACCATGTACTTTTTGGCATTGAGCTTGAGGCCATGGCTTTGACACTAGGCATCTGTCTCAGTGAGGCCCTTTTGTAGGAAGTCCACATCGTTAGGAGTTTCAATTATAGCTCCTAGTTTGCAGTCATCTGCGAACTTCATTAGCCAAAGACCTTCTGTGTTAGCCTGTACTTCAGAAAAGTAGATACCAAACAGGAGAGGACCCAGGACTGAACCCTGTGGTACTCCACTTGTCTGAAGTCGGATTTGGAGTCTGCTACTTTCAGTGCGGGTTCTGTCAGTGAGCAAGCTGGCAACCCATGTTGTGACATAGGGATTTATTCCTAGTTTAGTGAGTTTATCTATAATTCCAGAGTGGGGGATGGTGTCAAAACTTCTGTGATGGCTTGGTGGTTAACTACTGTGACTATAGTGTATAGGGTCCTGGGTTCGAGACCTGCATGGCTGTTTATTTGTTGGGAGAGTGGCCTAATGGCTAAGGTGTTTGCCTTACAAACACAAGGTGCAGGGTTTGAGTCTCACAAGGGATAATTGGCTAGGCTTAAAATGGCTCGCAAGGGCAGTTAACCTAGTACTAATCTATGAATCTAAAAGCCTTGGCAAGATCTAGATAGGCTATGTGAACCACCTTACCCTCATCTACAGCTTTGGTGACAGATTCAAAGCAGTCAATCAGGTTTAGGAGACATGATCTGCATTTTACAAACCTGAAATGGGTGGGGTCCAGAGTTTGGAGATTACCAATGTCTTTGTTTATAAGTTCCATGGTGCTTAGGTGGGGTGCCAGCTCATTCTGTAGTTCATGTAGAACACAGGTTGGGATGTTGTCAGGTCCCATGGATGCTGTGTTCTTGGCTTTAGAGAGTGTGGTTTTTACTTGTGCAGCCATGATTACAGGAACTTTGCATTCTTCTGGTATAGTTTCATAGTATAGTACTAGGCTATCTGCCCTGGGGCATTTGTAAGCCTAGCCATAGTGATGTGGCTTTTGCCACCCCATGAAATGGTACAAAAATTGTACAGAATAAATTTAGAATACTGTGCCTCTGTCTAGTAGTGACACAATGAAGGTCCCCTTATATAATAGAATTAGTTTACTGTGCTCCTGTCTAGTAGTGACACAGATGTGACCCCTGGGGTAAACTTACGATCTCCCATCCACTCATCAAGATTTCTCTTGAAAAGAGTCAGTGAGGGGGGCTCTGCCCAATATGAACTGGGATCCTGTTCCAAAGCATGGGAAGCCTCTGGGTTATGAATCTATCCCTCCAGCATGTCCTATTCATACTTGTGCCGAGGTTTAAATCTTTAGCTCTCATGGTCCTGATGGATTTGGATTTTTTGAGGTGGAGCATGTCCATCAGATCCTGATTGGACATAGCCTTGTATGTCAGGCAGAGATCACCTCTGAGCAGGCGGTATGCTACTGAATAGAGCATAGCCTTGTATGTCAGGCAGAGATCACCTCTGAGCAGGCGGTATGCTACTGAATAGAGCTGAAGTTTCTTTAGTCTGGCAGAATAAGACATATGTTGGAGACCCTTGATCCTCTTGGTGAGGTACTTTTGTGGTCTCTCCAGCTGTTGCAAATGCCGGGTGAGGTACATACCAAATGGGGCATTGTACTCAATCCTTGAACCAAGTCTATGTCACTGCACAGATGTCGATGTTCTCCATTTTAAGGAGTGCATTTTGAGGTTTAGACTTCAAAACACTGAATAGTTTTACCCTCAGATTTTGCTTGCTTGTACCCGTTACAGTGGTGAATGTCATTTGAACCTTGCCTAAAAAAGGCACTATAGCGGTGGCAAAAGCCTTAGTCAGTATCCGTAATCCCAAGGACGACAGGTGCAGGCCATCTCTGGCAGGCAGACAGATACTGGATCTCCTTAGAATGACACCAGAAGCTTAGCCAATTGAAGTCAATTATTTTGTCCTTGTACTGTGGTATCATTCTGGGTGATGGGAGGATGCTACTCAAGGCTAGGGTCATACTGCCTGGGCTACAAGATCTCAGAGCTCCTCCTGGTCTCTTTTCATGTAGTCCAGGGAGGTACATCTCACGTCATTGACACCACCATGGACAGTCATATTTGTACTTGTGGAGTGACCCGAGTGCGTGCATTATGTGGCAGATCCTGGCACCCGACAGTAACTTTCTCCTTGTTGAGCATGGTGAGTGGATCATAGAGTCACCTATGACTAGAGTGTTGGGTACATTATGGCTTATGGGCTGTGGTTGAGTGGCACACTGAGTTTGTGGGCTATGTGTCATTTGGGTTGTGTTGGGGGGTGGAGGTTGCATGCGTTTCTGCTTTGGAGGTCTCTGTTGCTTGAGCAGATTTTTATAGAGAGCCTCCGCAAATGTAGGCATGTGTTTTGTGTTGCTATGTTTTGATGGACTATGTGATGAGTGTGGTGCAAGTGTTTACCTTCTCCTCCTGACTGTCTAGTCCAGTCTTGGCTGAAGAGGACTGTTTCCAGTTTGGCTATATAAGTGCATCTCTAACAGGCTGTAGTGTTGGGTGATAGGAGGAAGAGGGTCATTTATGTACATGAGGCAATTGCTGCATTGCCCCAAGATGCCCAGACATCAGGTAGGCAGGAGAAAACACCGGGAGCTGACCCTTAATAAATAAGCACCTATCCAGGCATGTCCAAAGTACAAAAAATGGTTTTCATCTTGACAAGTTAGGAAAGTTGAGTGCTGTAGTAATTTGTAGCTTATTTAGTGCTCACAATGAGTTCTGAACAAGTGCAGAGCTCAAAGAAACAGATTTGAGTGCTAAAACTAAAAAAAACTGGCTAGTTCTAAGGGAAAATTTGAAGAGCAGACTTTATAGCGCCAGGAATAGTTTAACCCTAGCTAACGGCGATGCGTAATTTTTTTTATATATAAATATAAAAAACAGTAGCAAATGAGCAAACGGATTTAAACAAAATAACCAATAAACTGAGCCCTGTTCCAGCAGTCTTCGCTCAGACAAGTTCTAACTGCACACTCCTGCCACTTAGGTGCAGGGGAACCTTCTCCAAAAAAGATGTTCTGGATTAGTGCTCAAGTTGTACAAACAAAGCTAGATTCAGCAGGTCTGACTAGTCTATGCTACAGCAAACAATGTGCACCAATTTCAGAAAGAAACAGTTCAAATAAGCAGGCGCAATAATCTTTTAACCAGAAATTCCCAGCTCAGAAGTGCAGAATCTAACTTCTCCTCCCACAAGAGTGCATACCACAACCCTTCTTAATGTAAAATAATTGGCCTGAAGCCAAAGTGCTTAAACCAGAACTAATACACTTTTAGAACAGACAATAAACCTTCAATCAGCAATTCCCAATTTAAAAGGATGTAAGCTACCTGTCCTGCCACAACGGTGCAGACCACAAACCTTCTTAATATAAAACTGGTCTGAAGCACATGTGCTTAAAAGGCTTAGAATAATAGTAACAATTTAATCAGGCCACTACCAAGCAGCAAAAGCAAAGTGCATTTTTTTTAGTAAAGTGCAAGGAGAGAGGACGGAGGAGCAGAGGTTAAGAACCTAAGTGGGTTGGCCTTCTCAAATGTTCTCACTGTATTAAGTAGAAGAGAACACCAGACTGGGAGGTGTGTCCCAGATGAAATTTACAGTAGGTGTGGGCAACTGCAAAGCCAATGACTATAAACTCTACAAGAAGAGGGTGGAGACACACACACACAAACAAACACTGCAGTACTGCAAAGTAAGGAAAATTCCACAAACTACTGCAGGCTCATTGCTTTAATACAAAACACATCAACAGCATATGTAGTGATCACACAGTTTTCTTCAAAAGGTTTTGCATTTGACCTCGGTACCCAGTGAGGGGTAAAATGTTTTGCATATGCTGCAACTTTTAGGAGGAAGAGATGTGAAAGATGAGAGAGCAAGACAATAGGCAGGCAGCTTATAGGAAATAGCAGCTCACTGTAACCCAAAAAAAAAAAAAGAGTGTGTGTTGCGAACAGATTGAGACAATTACCAGGGGGGGCTCAGAAACCAGTCATTCAAGAATGCATGATTTTGAATGGCGATTGGGTAGAGCTAGATGTCCGAGGTAAAATATTTAATTTGCTAAACTGGATAATTATGTAATTCTTCCATCACAAAACTAAAATATTCACTTAGCTGGTCAGGGTGGTCACTGTAGTCTAGCAAATGACTAAAATATCTTGTTTGAGCATAAATATTATTTACAGCAGTGCCTTAATCATGGGCTACATGCAGAAGCAACACAAAGATGCACCATAATGTACGTTAACAGCGCAAGCTGAACCCGTATCAAAGTTAACTGGTAGTTTCCAGCAACACAGCAAATCCAGTAAAAAAGGACAAGCAGTTTAGCTTCTGCTAAAGCACCATCAGTGGCCAATGGAGGTTGAAAGTGATCGTCTGTTTTACTTGGCTGTCAAGTGCATTTATGACAGGGAAGGGTCCACCAACCCAAATGATAATGTCTGCGTTTATTGCAGCAAGAGTAACTCTCTGATTGCAGATTATGCCAGGACAGTAGGTAGACTGAATAAAGTCGGTTTCAGTTTTATAGGACTCATGAATACTGAAATTCAGAACATTATAGTAAACCTAGTTATGTAGCATAAAAGAATGAAATTCAGAACATTATAGTAAACCTAGTTATGTAGCATAAAAGAAAGAAAACCTCCAAGTATGACTCTGGAGACAAGAGTTTCAATAATGGCTCCGGCACTGAAGAACCAGGTCAGGAGAGGGCCTTCATATTATTGTGGGTGAGGGAGCAGAGAGAGACACAGATGAGGAGATTACAGGATGCTCCTTCAAAGATGCAGTTGCTCATACTCAGACTCTGGACTAAGTCTACAACAAATGCACTCATTGCCAACAAGGGAACAGACACCTCTACAACTGCCTGGATGATGTCCCCTCTAATCAGAAGTCACCCTCACTGGGAAATTCTCTGGATAGGGTAATGATTGGGCTAGACTGAGGGTCAGAAGGCCCACAGGGGAAAGCATACATCTTAAAGCAAATATTTCTTTCAAGTATTAAAGCCTATAAATACTGTTTGTCCAAAGTATTTCAAGTCATAGGTTTTGTGCTTAAATGACATTGAGAGTTAGTGTATAAAGAAATTGCACTTAATTTTACCCGACTTCACCCCTTTTCAGTTCTACACCTGCTTTTTGGATTTGCCAACATTAATATTCTTCTGACCAACGTATTTTATTTTATTTGTGGAATAAAGTAATACAGAATTACAGTACTAAGGTGCTGGTTACTCATGGATGTACTCACTGCTTGAATTTAGTCACGTCAAACCTGAGTGACCAAACACAGAAACTATGAGGTAGTATTATCCTACCATAACCCACACAGTTTTTCATGCTGTAGTGCTTTAAATACCTGCAGGTTTTTAGTTCAGATATATTTTGTGCATTAAAAATAAAAAAAAAAGGTTATAATTAAATTTCATCATCTTTCCTCCTACTACTGTAAATGTAATGTTTAAACCTTCCTTTCAGTAGAAAGCAAGCTTTAGGGTTCCCTTTGTGCTTGGCACAGGTTTAATAACTTATGTACTGAATTCATGTTCATAACTGTGCCTTGCTCACTTAAGTCTAATTTTGGACAAGTATGCATGAACAGGATTTATCCTTTTAAGGAAGGCTACCCACCTTATATATTAATAAAAGCACATTTCAAAGCATCAGTACCGTTTTTTTAAGCTTCTGCTTTTTTCACTCATTCATTTTCCAGGTATCTGGGCTAGTATAAAAAAAAAACCTTTTCAGCTACTGTCAGGGCATAGATGTAGCCAGTAAACTTATAAAAAGCTACAGCTGCTTAAAGCACATCTTTTAGCAAACAGTTTCACATCTTGCAGTGGTTATAAAACCTACAATGAAGGCTGTACAACATGTATGCAATATGCAGAAAATGTCTGAGAGGGTTATGTACCAGAGATCGCACCTGGTAAAAATCAAATCAATAAAGTAAATAAATAAATGTCCAGAACTGAAGCACAATTTGAGAGAGAAGTTAAAAATGATATTCAGACATGCCAATAAGTTAGCAATAGCAAATACCCTGATAAATTATTTTCATTAGTTCAGTTCAAAACAGTCAGCTAGTACAATTAGAAAAATTTCCCCCTACTGCTCGACTGCATCAGTGTCTTTTGAAAAGGAAAAGATTTTTAATGGTAGTTTGTTCAAAGTTAGTATAGTTTTTACATTAGTTGGAAAGTAATTGAGGTGGTTTAAGTATAATAAAGTTGTGTTCCAGATGAGAAGTGAAATTTAGAGATCTGCAAGTGATGGTTTGGATTCAATTTGTATTGTGAGAAGAGACAGGGTGATAAGAGAAAGGGCATACTCCTGAATCCATGGAGTAAACATTCTTTCCAAAGGATTAATGTGCCTGTGTTTCAAGGAGAGCTGGCCGTGGGCAATGTCTTGGCAGGCAGTAAATTTAGGACAGGCACTAGGATAAAGCCCAGGAGTGGTGTTTTGCCATATGTTTAACAATCAGTTTTACAGGATGGTAGAATGGAGAAGGCTTGCATTTAAGATGTAAAAACTTGATAAAAGAACCCGATTTTTCCCTCCATTTTCATGTTCATTCATTAATGTGGATGGACTCTTGCACATCTCAGAAGAAAACCCTTAGCACAGTTCCATCAGTCATTCATCTTCCTCACATATTCAAGGAAGAGTGAGGATATCAACACCAGATTTGCTGACAGTTTATAATAAGTTCCTCTGTTCTAGTCACAACATAGGAGGAGAGGGGCCTATTACCCTGAATCACTTATTTGGTACTAGAACTCTCTCTGAACTTAAAGAAATTCATAAAAGGGAAAGAATCAAGTGTTCAATATCATCCTTAGCTTCTTAAGCCATTCTACAGAACTATCTGTACTCCCTGTCCTTGCAAAGCCCGATATAGCACAAGTGTTCAGAAGAGATGGTTTCATATCCATTCATAATCTAGTCATCAACATATATGCAAAGGTCTTGGTGGAGATGATTAGGGTGATGTTACCAGTCTTGCCATTAAATGTCATAGGCAGGTTTGGGTCAAGTCATTTCTGTGCAGGCTGCCTTCATACCCTGTATTGATTCTCTCTTTAATGTCATACGCAAGTCTCTCTCCCTCTCTCTCCATACCCTGTATTCATTCTCTTGAATGTCATAGGCAACTCTCGCTTACACACACACACACACACACACACACACACACACAGCCTGATTTACCACATCTAAAATACCTTGGTTTTATCCAGTTAGAGGCCAGCACTAAACAGTCACTCATTATGCAGTAAATGTTAGAGAGGAATCATGGTGCCACAAGGGGAGGAAGAACAGAAGTGAAAGACACTTGTATGTTGTGTGTATGTTGTTTTTATAACTTGCACATATAAAACTTTTAGTTCTTTGATACATTGGCGCTAACAAACAAATCCTTTCTGTTCCTATTCAAAAAGGGTTGGTGTTGTGAATGGGCAGTTTTTCTAGAAAAGGTCATCTATACCCCAGCACATCAGGGCATAGAAACACTGGGAAATGGAAAGCTACTACTATGTGCATATCACTATTCCACGGACCAACTGTCCTAGTTTTTCCAGGTCTGTCCCTGTTTGGAAGTCTCTCTCCCAGAATCCCAAACATTGTCTTTGGGACACAGAAATGTCCCAGTTAAGACCGCTCAGTCTGAATGGTTACCTAGCTTCCCAGGGTGGCCAGTCCTCCTACTTTCCCTTCCTAAGCAGCTCTTGGGACTTTGAGATTTTTTTGGGGATGCCATTAGTATGGGGTCATCTCAGATGCCTTCACCTTGGCAGGAGCCTTCCAGGCCCTGCCACCATCTGGGGTAATGTCTGATGCCTTTACCCCGGCAGGAGCCTTCCAGGCCCTGCTGCCAGCTGTCTTTTGCTTCAAGGACTTCCATTGTAGAGAGCTCTGCCTGACCCCACTCACCCAGACAGGAACTCTACAGGCCCCACACCCATCTTCCCGGTGCTCCCTTACTGACTTGTCAGGGCTGACCCCCTACAGGTCTCCCCTTTGACCTGGCCAAGAGACCTTCCCCAGCCACAGCCCCCCATGTCAGGGGACTTCACTGCCTCCATGTATCCTGCAGGCTGCCAAATCATGCTGGATTACTCATGCCGTCAGACCCTCTCAGGGGAGTTTCCCACTAATCCTGTCTACCCCTCCAGTCTACCCCTCCAGGAGTCCCCTTGGCTGCCGAGGGCCAGATCTGCTGTCATGAAGGCTTTATTGTCCCCCTGCTTTCCCATTCAGAGCAGCTCTGGGGACTTTTGAGATATTTCAAACATGCTGTCAGTTATGGGGTGAAGTTGGATGTCTCCGCCCCAGCAGAAGCTCTCCAGGCCCCTCCGCTGTCTGCTCTGGTACTTCAAGGACTTTAATCATGGGGAACTCTGCCTGACCCTGCTCACCCAAGCAGGAGCTCTCCAGGCCTTGCTGCTGTCCACCCCAGTGCTCCCTTAAGGACATCCATTGTGGGGAGCTCTACCTGATCCCCCTCTCCCAGGCAGGGGGTTGTCCAGCCCTACCTCTGTCTCTCTCCCCCTTCCAGACTTCCGTCCCGGGGGGGCACGGTCCCTACCCCCTCACCCAGGGGGGAGGGGTTCTGTCCCAGTCACTTTCCACCTCTCTCTCCCTTCAAGACTTCCACTGGGATGGATCCCCTCAGGGCTTTCTCTTCTACCCAGGAGAGAGAGAGCTCTTTTCCAGGGTTACATATCTCCTGAATGCTGCCAAATCATGCAGTGTTGCATGTTCTCTTGGAGCCTCTCAGGGGATCTTCCCCAGCCTCATAGAACTCTGCTGGGCCACAATGCTTCAAACAGTCCCTCATCCAGACTTCTGCGACACTGGTTTTCCCCTTTGCCTTGCACCTAGCACATTGTCATTAAAGTTGGATGATGCTGTAGCAAGTTTTGCCATAGCATGCTGAATGTTGTAACCCAGAAGTGCACTTTACATTATCCTCCCCTTCTCCAGAGAGACTGGAGTTTGGTATAGCATTTACCTGAAAGCTCACTTACCCGACTTTCAAAAAGACAGATGGTGGTGGGGGGGGACCTCCAGAAACAGACCTCTCAGAACACAGACATGTCACTACAGGTACTTACAATTACAGGTAATTAATTAATACAGACCACTAAGATCCTGCAACAAAAATCACTTACAGGTCACTAAAGCCAATAACTCTGCTGGAGAAGCACTATTCTCTTGTGCCATAGCCAAATTATGGAACTCCCTCTCGCCCACTATTACATCTGTACCATCATGCACCCACTTCAAAACCTTACTAAAAGCACACCTAAAAACATGCTGGCTATACCCTTGCAACTTCCCCTCTAATATCCCCCACCTCATCCACCCACTATCTTTCTTTCCACCCCACTAACTACCTTGATTATAGCAAGCTCGGATGCTCATAAGCCTAACTACTATTATACAGCAGGAACGTCTTAATGTAACACTTGTTAATGCCAGTTATGTACTTCACAGATGATAAAGATTCTACTTTTCTACTGATGTACTATTTTCATCTATAACTATGTTTGCAATGGTTAATTGCTATGAAAATCCAATGTAACTACTGTCTGTATATTTTAACTGTGGAACTTCTTTCCGGGCCTCCGCTGAAAATGGACCTATGTCTAGTCGGACACTCCTGGTCAACAAATGTAAATAAATAAAATTAACTGCTTGCCTATCATGTTGACCTTTGTCCCTTACCTCCGTGGTAGTGTGTTCTCAGTGTTAGTTGGTGGTGGGGTTGGGGGGCAAAGCCCCCCACATGGATGGGTTTTCTTTGCTTCAGTTTTAGTTTGCCAGGTTGGCCACGTGGTTACTTACCTGTAGTGAAAAGTTGGTGTTCTGATCAGTTGGTCTTCTGGAGTGGTTTTTTTTTCATCTCCATCATTTTTAAAGTCATGCAAGTGAGCTCCCAGGTTTTAGAAGTAGACCCAGTCTAGACGGATTTTGGGGGACAGTCCTAGAAGTGGGATCTTTGACTTCTGAAAAGCTAGTTTGCTATACATGTTTTCTGAATAAAGCCACTATTAAAAAACAAATCTGAATGGACTATAGGCAAGCCATTAAATAGCAGCTGTATATGGAACATCTCCCATGTTGTAAATTTTTAGAGGAAAAAGGCTTTGGAAACGCACACACAATACAGTCTGTACAGTGGTACATACACAGCCACTGTATTCATTTTTGATGCCTGATGTCTTCCAAGACTTGCTATAGCTTGAAAAGTTAGAATCTGTTAGCTATCGGTGTGGGACAGCTGTGTAGGTTAGAGTCATCTAGACATCTGCTGATGGTGTTTATATCATGTTTTGGTAAATAGGTGACTAGATGGAGACTTAATAAATGTAATGTTAGCTTTTCCTACAGTTCTGGTAGTTTTGGCACCACCACGACAGATACCCACGTCACTTAACTCCAGCAGCATTCAACATTCAGGTTGACTAAGTATTAGTAGGTTAGCAGGGGGGGGGGGGGGTATGTTTACATATGGTGCCAATTTCACCAGAATCTTAAGCTAAACAAAATGAAGTAAATATATACAAATATGTAGGGCTCTTGCCTCCTTCCTGAGCAAGGAATGATTTGGGACTTGGCTGCCTTTTGTAAACAACATCTCAAGTACTACAGGCAGTTGGAGCAAATGCAAGTCACCCAATACTTTGAGAAGATGGCCAGTGTAAGGGGGGATACCAAATAATTTAAGTTACTACATAGTCATCCATTAAAACAACCACTGTTACGTTAAGTAAATATTTACATTCCTCATTTTAAACAACTAGTCAACAGCTCTGCCCATCCCTGCAGCATATTTTATGCAGAGTTTTGCTCACAACTTGGGTTAAGGAGGTGTCAGATGACCAAAGTTGTAGTGTTGCTCATACTCATGGATGCAAACCACCATAACTGTTTGCACAGCTTTAGTCAGTTACATTGCAGGCATATCAAAATGAAGAGAAATGAACAAGTAGAGGAGAGGGTCCTCACTACAAAGCAGCACCTTTGTCAGCAGAGGGCGGTAAATATAGAAATAATAAAATTATAGCCCCCCAGCACTTGGAATTACAAGATAAATTTATAGGCTTCCCACCCCCCACTTTTTAATCCATGAGCACCCACTACTGCCATTCAGCTAACACGTACTTGATACAGACAGTTACAGCAACAAAGAGAAGGCAACTTACTGCACGGTTATCCCTTAACATTATACCTCTTATAATTGAGCAAGGAAAATATATTTTTGTCCCCACTGACAATTCAAATGTACTGGATAGATTAAAAGGACAATACATTTAGGAAAATTGTCACATACAAAGAGGAGGTAAACATTTTTTTCTTTGGGGGGGGGGGGGAGGCAGTGTAACTTAACATATCAATTCAGATATTATGAAAATACTACAGCAATAATAATAAGTTTACCCCTCCCCATTTGAAATCATGCCATACACAGGAGTAGACAACTTTTTAAAAATAAAAAAAATGTAGAAATTTCAGAGCATATTCAGAGAAAACAGGATTATCATGGATCCCTGCTTATACAGGGCATAAAATCCTTTGTGAAAGCAAATATATATTTTAAGGGAAAAACACCTCTCTGTTCTGAATTAATTTATAGAGAAAATAGAGAGGCTAACATTTTATAAAAACCTCTTCAATCATTAGATAAAGACTAGAATGCTTCTTTAAAAAAATGGGACATAAAAGGCATTGAAACAGCACAATCCTTACCTGTAGAAAGTTAATATCTTCACAAATTTCTTCTCATTCAAAACTTTGAAAATATTAAATATGATTTAAAAAACAAACAAGCTACTAAAACAAATCATACACTACCTTCCTCCCAGGCCTGCTCTTCACTTTAAGTGTATTGCCAGCTAACATTAATACCCCAAATGTGTGCTGCCTTCCCAGCCAATAAGCATCCTGCTGCACTTACCAGAAAAGAAACAGCACTGATAATATTCAGGTGTCTTTCTTTCAGTCTCCAGGTAACCAAACAGCAAGAATGGTGTTTAGCACCACAGTGTGGTCTAACTAAGCATTGCAAGCACTGTTTTACCAAAATCATCAATGCAGATTATAGTTTCATAGTTTCATAGTATAGTACTAGGCTATCTGCCCTGGGGCATTTGTAAGCCTAGCCATAGTGATGTGGCTTTTGCCATCCCATGAAATGGTACAAAAAATGTACAGAATAAATTTAGAATACTGTGCCTCCATCTAGTAGTGACACAATGAAGGTCCCCTTATATAATAGAATTAGTTTACTGTGCCCCTGTCTATTGGAGATTAAACATCAAGATTAGCATCTCAGGTTCTAGGCAGGAATCCCAGGACAAGCCCTATTTTTTTTAGCTTATGTGTTCCATGGAAATTTGAAAAATAAAACATATTTTTCAAGACTGAAAAAAAAAACATTTTCTGGTCTTTGCTGTTATTTTTGATACTTTTTATGCAGCAGTTAACACTATTTTGCAATTTTCCTTCTGTAGAATTATCAGAAAGGAAATGCAACATCAAAGAATATTGGTACCAGATAGAGCCCATTAACAGCAGTTTCTCCATTTTTTGACCATACACATCATGTACCTTTATATGGTCACACTAACCATCCTGATACCCAGTTACAACTCACTATTGTGGCATACAGAAACTGTTTTTTTTTTCATTCCTGTCAGTAGATTGCATTTCCAGCCACTTCCCTGTTCTGATGGTTTCATTCCCACAACTGTCATACTCCTGTTACAATAACAGATCTGTGCACTATAGCCTGTTTCATAAATTAATATTAAAGGACAGAATGATAGTAACAGCAGTATTACTTTATTCAGGACCCTGCGCTATTGCCATGTATGGTGTTTATAGCACTCTGATAGCAGGTATTTCACTGCCTTTTCCATGTATTGTTACCAGTCATGCTGGTTAGTGGACTCTAGTAATAGATACCTCGCTGCCTTATTCATATTCCAGCCACCTTACTGGTCATGGAAGTTAGGACACTCAGATTAACTGTCTTTGCTTTATTCACCATACTACACTCATATAGACATGGGGATGTGGGCACTGCTATGGCTGCTACAGTTACGGTTATTAGGGTAATAAGATGGCAGCCACCGCAGTGCAATTTCATGTAGTTGTCATGCGGAATACAGCATCAGATATTAGCTGTCTTAGTTCTCTAGCTATTGCTCTGCTATCATACTGCCATGATGATTAGGGCATATCTGTGACTGTTACAGCCACAGTGATTAGGTCACTTATATGGCAAATGAATCACTACCTTGTCCATGATCCTACATTGCTGTAGACATGGTTAATTAGTGCAGTCTCACCTGTTATCCTGTACAGCCATAGTCACTGCAGTAAGATACACAACTGAAACCTAAAGAAAGGACAAGGACAGTTGTGATAGCCACAGATAGAAGAGTTATCCAAGGAATAGGCTGGCATAAGCATGGAAATAGGCATTTTCCCAGTTTCAGGAAAAGTCATGACAAAATTAAAAATACTTTTTTGGGTGGAGGAGTCTTGAAATACAAATGGATAACATCATGATCACCAACATGGATTCCCTTGAGTCCAGTCTGATAAAGCTATACGAGTACATATGGAGAGAGCCCCCAAGACAGCCCAGTGGAAGGGATCAAGTCCATGTGCTGACTGCACATGAGACATCAGTGCATCTAGTTTCACTGTTCTCATGTAATACTTGATAAAATATTGAGTCTATCTAGTGAATGCACCTACCGTTATCCTCCTGTGGAAGTACTGAGATATTGTATCTAATGGTGTCTCATTATTTACTGCCCCCTACCCCACCCACCCACACTATCAGAGAGAAATACACAATATTCTTTAATTCATTACCCATTTAATACAATTCAAAATTGTAGGGCTCAATCTCACCAGTTACTCCAAGAGATGTGGCCTACTTTCTTCAGTTGTACATGAAACAATAGTGGTTGGTTAAGGTGTGAACCAAACATCTAGTGGACACTGCACAAATGCCAATAGTGAAGAATTTCTTGAAGTGATCACTGAAAGTAAGGCAAGAGAACTAATTTTAAACAGGCAACAGCCCATCACAAGACTTTCACACCCACATGCTGCATACACAGCCATGGACAAATGGCAAATGTCCTGATATCTTAGGACAAACATATTTCCTATATTTTCTTTAATAGAAATATTATAATAAACAGAATAAGCAACTCAAAATGCTACAGAATAAGTTTCTATTCTGGCAAAAAAAGAATTTCTTGTCCTTTGTACTGGCTGTGTGTGGGTTTGTTTCAAAAAAAATCGACGTTCCTACCAAGAATGTCCCACTTTGGGCATTTGAAAAGGTGGCAACCCTACATGGACAGTCTGGACGATCACTAATTCATCTATGGCACATCTACATGATGTGGAAGAAAACTGTAGCACCCAGAAAAAAAAAACACATGACACAGAAAATATGTCCAGACCCCACACAGAAGGACCCTGTTGCAATATTACCAAGGACAGTTACAATGCGACTTGAACATAGAATACTGTTGCAGTATGGAGTTTATGATCCAAGGAAGACCAGAGGCCTTGGCACATGATAATTATCTACTGTCACATCATGGTGGTGGTAGCTACAGTAGGAGGGATATGTATGGATTATAAATATAGTTGTACATACACACACACACACACACATATATATATATATATATATATATATATATATATATATATATATATTTATAAACATACAGATATAGTACTCAAGTGGGGTCTATAAAATGACATTGAATCCTAATAAGTCCGAACCCCCTTTGTTCAAACCTAAGAGTCCAAGAACCCTAAACAGTGAACTCCGTGAAAAAAAAAATCAAAACTTTAAAACAAACAGAAGTGGGGGGCTTCGAAAAGGTGTTCGAACTTATCACTATTCGATGTGATGATATAGACCCCTCAAGTCTTGGTAGCCTGGCCTTTTGTATTTATGACAGCATTTATATGGATCTATTTTAGTCCTATTAAGGGCTAATGATTACATGCGGCTACAAGATATGTTATTTATGTGGAAGTGAATTGTTCATGTGAATCATTTTACGTGGGAAAAACTGAAAGAAGACTTAGAAGTAAGATATATGAACAAACTTAGTCCATTAAAAACAATAATGTGTTAAATGCATTCTGTAAACACAGCAAGAAATGCATAACTTTTCAAAGGTTTTATTTGATGTCTTAGACCATGTATTGGAAAGCCAGAAAGGAGGTGACAGAGAAAGACAGAAGTTATATAACTTAAACACTTAATTACCTTCTTCCATCTACATACCTTGCTCAGACTCTTTTTGACTGTGATTCAAAATGCCAGCTCTGATTTCCACTCTCTATATAATGCATGTATATGTTGTGGGTCTTTTCTCCACTCCCTCTGCATATGTCATTCATCAATTGCCTTTATTCCCTCAAACCAGCTATGATATTCACTTTGTAAATAATATATGTATAGATTGCAGTTTGTCATTCACTCTGTATATAACCTCATGTAACAGTTGTGTTTTTAGCAGGCTTAGACTGACATTGGTGCAATGGAATAAGTGCTGTACCAAGAGTAACAATTTCAAAATAAAATAAATAAAGTTAAAGAGTATAAAGGGCAGATAACACTCGAGGCTTGATTAAATGGAAGACTTAATGCAGGTGTCCATTTTAAATCTATATTCTAGAGAAGAAAGTGAAAAAGTTTTAAACTATTAGTTTTTAAAGAACATTTTATAAATATTTCTTTTATAATTGAAATATTTTATTAAAGCTCAGAAAGTCTTAAAATAATTTGCATTACCTGATGTTGCTCATGTGAGGAAGAAATGTACAACACAGTTTAAATTTATGACACTTCCATTCTGATGAAGTCTTTCTAAATTATAGAAAGATGAAAGCACTCACTCTAAATGCTGGATTTGTGAATGTCAGCACTAAGTGTATACAATCTCTATTCAAGAACATATGTACAACATTCTTTGTGCTGTCTATTTCCTCAGAAAGGTTAAACTAAATGTAGAAATAGTCTCTACATTGTTGTAACCTTTATGAGTCCCCCTCGATATTTAAGTTTGCAAGAAAATCAGTAGGAAAACTAAAATTAGGAGGAAGAAGGTGGGAGTTATGCATGTGTTGTCTATCCACTGAGAATAGTGTACAATTAGTAAAGGTGTTCATGAATCGGTCCCTAAGAGTTTTTGTTTGAAGTTAATAAATCAGGTTATAATTATTTTCCTCATCCATGTGTGCTATGCTTTTTTTTCACAATTGTTTAGATATAGCAGCTTAATGAAATAACATCAACTAGGACAATAAAGTAAAACATTGCACTTATTCAATATTCTTCACACACCCAAATTAGGACTCAAGACAAAGGCATGACTTACACTGGCATTTACTGCATATGATATGGACCCATCTGCCCAGCTGTACTTAGATCATGATCAATGGCCTGCCCAATCTACTTGCATGCATCCGCTTAGCACCCCACATAGGCTAGTGTATACTTTAATTTTAAGGGGAGTAATAGATCAGTAAGGGTGGAAGGGAAACGGGTATTTGTGTGTCTGTTGTGGATAAGCAATTATTGTGGGTAGCAGATTTTTGTGTGGGCTTTGTGATTATAGAGGTGTGAACCCGTATTGATTGTTGAATGCAACTCCATGAAGAAAAATGTTCAAATGCTTCCGTCTGACAGATGTCACAGATGATAATACTTTCCCCATACATAGACAAGTTTATATTGAAATATGTGATGACAGGTAACATTTTCATATAAAGTGTTTGAGGAGGGTCTACAGTTATGGTAGTTCACGGATAGGCCTCAACTTTTTTTGCGCACAACATAGTAATGCCTACACCACCTCATCATACACATCTGCACATGCAGTCAAGGTAGTGAGACTTTACACTGCATACATGCCTGCACATCCTACCACAGCTTCAGGTGCATGTTTAATATATATATATCTACATAGTGTACTTATAGGTCAGTTACTCCTCTCCCTCTCTTTTTCACTAACCTTCATTTTCATTTTTTTTGGTGTGTTTGTCATTTTAGTTCTCTTCATTTATGTTGTCATTTTCTACTACATTTGCACAATGGAGTCAATGGATTGGCCTGGGGTCACTTCCCCCAACAGTGTCAGCCTTCTCTTACAGCAAGTCCAGCTGAGCAAACCTCTGAAGCTTGTATCTTTTAAATCCAGTGCATCAAAGGAAGCAGAACTCATGGAGCTCCTGGACTTGTGGCCCAAGAAGTAATGCTAGGTGGAGGTGTGAATGAAAGATCAAATGGTCATAGCATGAATGTCCCCAGTGGAAAATTTCCTGAAGCCAGCACTAGAAGCAGCTACATTTCTTTTGGAGTGATCTTTGAAAGAAGTATTTTTTTCCAATGGTTGGGGAGCTACCTGGTCCACTTGGAAATGGTTTGGTTAGCAACTGTTGGCCCACCGTTCCCGCAGTAAATGAGATTAATATTTCTTCTGGCTTCCTAAACATTTCCTTTTTAGGGTAAAATGTGAGCATACAGTAAATATTTATTTATTTATTTATTTATTATTTATTATAGTTAATAACTGCATAGCTAGACTGGACCTTAAACTTTTATCAGCCATGACTCAGCTTCAATGTACAGCTTAATATATCCTTTATGGATAGTGTCAGTACAATTATCCTTTCTAAAATTATCCACAGGTACTGGGTTTTCCCAATCATCATCATCAGCAATATGCTTACTAACATTAAAAACTCTTTTATCACCCTTCACATTCAGTTTTCTGCTGCATACTTCCTCCAAAGAGTCTGGTAAAATGCTTTTCTCATTATTAAAGTATACAATGTCAGCGATAATACAATGTGAATTTCCATAAATATGTCTCTCTTTCTCTCTCTCTCTCTCTCTCTATATATATATATATATATATATATATATATATATACACACACACATCATATCTCTCAACTGCCTAGATTTTCACAGAATGTCCAGATTTCTGGCTCATATTTTTTGTCTGTTCCTCATAAAATTTGTGGTTTTCTGGCAAAACACTGGGACAATCTGAGGACTGAAGTCACCAAATAATGACATACATTTGGGTTTCAGACTTCTGATCCTTCAGAAAATGTATGTTGACACAAACTCTGTTACTCTAGCAACTTTCTACATTTGTAAGAGCAATATTTAAAACCTATCCCTTTTTTGGGCCTTTGTCCCCCCATTTTGTCAGGTTTTGTCCAGATTTCTTGCACTAACAGGTTGAGAGCTATGGAATGCATGTATATATATAAATATATATATAAATCATAAAGTCTGAATATGCAGACATTATATGTATTCACTTGTGCTTGTTTTTTTAATCTTGTAGCAGGCTTGTATGAAAAATATTCCTTATTGTCTGCTGGAATCACTGAATGGTTGAAAAGTATATTATTTGCATACAGAAAAAGCAAGATTTTTAGAAGTTTTTTATCTGTTTCAATTATATGTTTGATTATCCATACAGTTTGATTATCCTAGCTACTGTAGGTCCCAATTAGTTTGAATAATTGACTCTCTCTGTATATATAAATATATATATGTATATATATATATATATATATATATGCATATACACATAGACACACACACGCACACACACACACACACACACACACACACACACACACACACACACACACACACACATATATATCTACACATATACACAACCAAAACAAACAGCAAACTGATGCAGTCACCAGGCCGTAAAACATCCAAGGAAACTAATAAAAATGATAAGTGCTTTTGGGTATTACCATCCTTTTCTCAGATCTACCATTTTCAAGACCATAATTCCATTAGGTGTCAACAACAATACCCTAAGTACCCATGAAGTGGTACGGGGCTTGGGTTCACAAGCTGAATGTGACCTTAAACTTTTAATTGAGGATTTAGTTAAAAATATTAGTTTGCTTTTCTCACATTTTGAGTTTTTATTCATGGATTTTAGCACTCATTGTTATTTATTGTTTGATATACAAAATCCTTAGGATTAAACATTTTCATACTTTTAAGACAATATAAAGGTATGTTGGTGGGTTGGTAAAGAAAATGGATGGTTAGCATAAAATAATGAAGAGAAGGTGATCAAGAACAGAGCTTTGGAATAACATAGACAAGAGATTACAAGTAGTTGAGAAGGAGTTTAATAGTTTCATTTAGAAATGTTTTCTGTGTAGGCAGTACTGAAACAAGTTGAGAGTGGATAGATGAAAGCTACAGGACTATCACATCTGGAGAACAAGGAAGTGGTTTTTGGTATCAAATACCTTGGAAATGTTCAGCAAAGATGGTTTTCAACAGTAGCCCTGGATTTGCTGATTTAAGAATGGAATCAGTTAGAGGAAACATGCTAGTGAGGGTGGTTATGGTCATTTTTGAATCTATGCCAGTTGGGAGAGAGGATATGGTATATACAAATGTAACAGGTAAGCTGTAGGTGAATAATATTTTCCAGAAGTTAGTCTATGTGGGGAAGAAGTGATATAGAATGGAATCTGAGCTGTTAGGGGATTATTTGATATTAAGAATGAGAATAATGGTTAATAGTTGCAAGAAGAAAGGAAAGAGGCATCACATTTGATGGGTGATAAGGTCATTGCATGTTTTGATAAACCAGGGTTATAAAACACTGAATTAATCAATCAGTTTATTCATGTGAGATATGCTACATGGGGGAAAATGACAGAAACCAAAGACAGCTCTACAAAGTGAAGTAAATTGAAAAAAGAATAGGAGAGTCCCAAAAACAAGAAAGAACAACTACAATAGCTATAAAATCACACCCGCAAAGATCCAACATGTAATAGGCATTACATGTATACCCAGCAGAAGTTATATAAATACTAGCCAGGAACACAGTCACTACTCAGATGCAGAAAGTCTTGGGACAGAAAAACTCCACATGACCATACTATCTAAAAAAAGATATAAATAAGAGCTGGGCAAAGAAAATATTACAAAGAGCAGCTTCTGGCTTTTTATCAGTACCAGTTAGAAGCTGATGCTGGCAGCAGATAAAAAATGATATAATGACAATGAACATCACAACACGTAAGAAGAGGAATAGGTTCATAGGTTCATAAAAGGTTACTAGGCTAATGGACCTGGAGTCCTTACAAGCTTAGCCATGTTTATCCTGAGTTGCTGCAATTGTTGGTGGTTAGGTGAGTGAAGTTCGCAGATGTAAGAGTCTATGGTAGTTAATACTGACTTCCACTGTCCAGGATAGACATGGGCACCACCCTAAGAGGGAATTTGCAATCACCCATCTATTGATCTAGGCTGCATTTGAAGATGGTCAGGGAGGGGCTCTGTTTCACATGAATTGAAAGCTTGTTCCGGAGAAGTGTCAGTTTCTGGGAGATGCATCTATCTCTCCAGTGTGACCTGCTCATATCAGAGACTGGGTTAAGACCTCAGACCAAGTGGCCCTCATGCAGTTTGATTTATGAATGTGTAGCATTTCCATCAGGGCCGGGTCTTGATTGCTCTGTAAGCCAGGCACAGGTTACCTCTTAGCAGCCTGTAGTTGACAGAATACAGTGACAGGGCTTTCAATCTTTCCATGTAAGACTTTTGCATACCCTGTAATTTCTTGGTGAGAAATCTCTGTAGTCTCTCCAATTGTTGCAGGTGTCTTGTGAAGTACAAACAAAGGAGAGCATTGTACTCAATTAATGGTCTGATGAGGGCCAAGTATAATGGAGTTATAACTTCCTTAGATCTAGATGTGATGCCTTTACTTATAAGATATGCCACGTAGAAGGATTTCCTTACTACTGTGGATACATGGTGGTCAAAGTTCAGGTTGCTATCAACCTGAGTACCCAGATCACATAGCACTGGGTGTGCTGTCTATAATGAAATTAGCATGGATGTCAGCTTACCCAAAGGGAATAATAATGCATTTTTTCCATTCAGCTTTAATCTGTGGCTTTGGCACCAATCATTTGTCTGCAGTATATTAATATCATTGGGGGACTCAGTGATTGCTCACAATTTGCAATCATCAGTGAACCTGGTCAGCCACAGACTGTCCAAGTTTGCTTGGACTACTGAGAAATAAACTTCAAACAGTACGGGGCCCACCACAGAACCAGGTGGTATGCCACTAGTGACTGGTCTTTTGCTAGAAGTTAAGTCACCCACTTTGACAGTATGTGTCCTGTTGGTGAGCCAGTTGGCTACCCATCTTTTAATATAGGGGTTAGTTCCCAATGGGGAGAGTCTCTCTATAATAACTGAGTGGGGATTGTGTCAAATGCCTTGGCTAGGTCAAGATAGGTACCATGTTTAACAAGCATGCTCTGCTTTAAATGGATGTGAATTGGGTTGGGTCCAGAGTTTTGAGATTACCTATTTCCTTGTTAATAAGTTCCATAATGATTCTTTCCATGACCTTGCAGATGAGGCTAGTCAAGCTTATAGGCCTATAATTCCCAGGGTCAGTTGATGGTCCCACTTTGTGCAGAGGGATTACTGCTGCTGTCCTCCATTCTGCCGGAGCATAGCCAGCTCACAGCCTGTGGTTAAACAGGGATCCAAGTGGATCTGCTAGGTCAAGTTTTAAGTTGTTTAAAAGGCAACCTTGAATGTTGTCTGATCCCACTGATGCTGTGTTTTTGGCCTTGGAGACAGCCTAGATGACCTGCTCTCTACAGATAATAGGCTGAGAAATGGTGGCAGGTATACTTTGGGGATGACTGGAGCCGACGGGGGGGAGGGGGGGGTGAAGTTTGCTCCAAAACTGTCAGTTAGCAAGTTGGCTATTACCTCCAGATAGGTATGGGTGGTGCATTCCACAACCAGTTCAGCGCATAGAGTGGTATTCCCTTTTAGAATTCGGGTGTAGTTAAAGAATGCCTTATGATTATCCTTAGCTAGAAGGCTATTTTTTCTTCATAATTAGCTTTGGAGGACCTGACAAGATCTCTAATTTGTTTGTTTATGCTAAAGGGATTTATTCCTCTACTGAGCTAGTTTCCTCTTTTTCTTCAACATTAGTTGCTTTCTCTTGTTGTATAGCCTGTTTATACTAGGGGTCCACCATGGTGGCTTGTTTTTCGGCAAGACCTAGTTTTGATTCAGTCAGGTACAGCCGATTCTATACAACTACTTAAGTGGTTATAGAGGGCATTAGTGTACACCTCTGCATAGGAATCCATGTTATCTGCATTCGAGGAGGCTTTGAAACGTCTTATACCATAAATTAATAGGAGATAGTTTATCTTTGAAACATTCTTAAGTGTTTTTCAGCTTGATGGGGTATTTGGTCTTATAATTTGAACAAGGCTAATTTATGGTACGATTTTACCAGGGAGGACATCACACAGGGGAGGGTGCAATGCTCTCCCATATTAGCGAGTACTGTGTCCAGGACATCTGAGCCACTTATGGGTGTGCTGATTAGCTGATTCAGAGTATGTGCATTGACAAAGTCCAAGAACCTCTGAGCCAGCATGTTTGTGGTCATGTATTGTTCCCAGTCAATGGTAGTATAATTAAAATCATCTCTGAGTAAGGTGTTGGGCTGTATGACAAGTGACTCTAGTAAGTCCAGGTATGTAATATGCTTTTCCTGTTTTATGGTGGGTTCCTATATCTATCACTGTTGTGGTGGAGGCTTAGCCTACAGGTAATTGTAGTAGCTCAAGTGAGTCATACTGTTTGACCAGTCTCGAGGTTTACTTATCCTTAATGAAGATGCATGCACCTACTGCATTGGTTCTTTCATGCTCAGTTTATGGTCTAAACGTATGGAAGGCATTGTAGCCCTGCATGGCTGGGGTGCTTTCTGCACCTTTGAAACATGTTTTGGTGACTGCACAGATGTCAGCATCTTCCAAAGTGAGGCGTGCTTCCATGGAGTGCAATTGCTTGTTTAAACTCCTAGCATTAAGCAGCAGTACCTTGAGTTTATCTAGAGAGGATTTTGTTATGTTGGGAGGTTGGTTATTTTAACACTGTCTAAAAAGGAACAATAGGGATGGCTAATTTCTTAGCAAGTATCCAAAAGCCTAGAGAAGACAGGTGCAGACCAACTCTGACAAAGCATTGTGACCTGTTTACCATATCTTCCCAGGCTGACAGATATTGGATCCCCTTGGACTGACACCAGAAGCTAAGCCAATTGTTGAAGTCAATCATTTTTTTGTTTGTTCATAGGTTCATAGGTAGGTACTAGGCTATTGGCCCTAGGGCATAATTAAGCCTAGCCAAAAATGTTATGCTATCGCCTCCCTCCCAAGTGGTTTAGTTACCTGCGCCCCTGTCAAGCAGGGCCACAGAAGTGATTCCTGGGGTGAATTACCTGTTTCCCATCCACTCATCAAGATTCCTCTTGAAGAGCACCAGTGAGGAGCTCTGCCTCACATATATGGGGACCTTATTCCAGAGCAAGGGGAGTCTCTGGGACACGAATCTGTCCCTCCAACAAGTCCTGTTTATTGTTGATGTCAGGTTTATGTCCCTTGAGCGTGCAGCTCTGGTGGATTGGGTTTTCCTTAGGTGGAGTATTTCTAGCAATTCAAGGTTTGACATAGCCTTATATGTCAGGCAGAGATCACCTCTAAGTAGCCGGTACATGACCGAGTACAGTCTGAGTTTTTTAAGCCTCATGGCATAGGGCATCTGTTTAAGGCCCGTTATCCTCTTTGTGAGGTACTTTTGAAGCCTCTCCAGTTGTTGCAGATGTCTTGTTCGGTACATCCCCAACGGGGCATTATATTCAATAACGGGTCTAATGAGTGATGAGTAGAGGGGGACAATAACTTCCTTATTCCTAGATACAACCCCCTTTGTGATAAGGTGGGCCATGTAGAAGGATTTTCTAACCATTTTAGCAATGTGGTTGTCGAAGGAGAGGTTACTATCCACCTGAGTCCCTAGGTCTCTTATTACATTCTCTGTGTTAAGTGGGCTGCCACCTATGTTGTAATTCATAGGTAACTGTTTTTTCCCAAAGGGGATGACAATGCACTTTTTGGCATTTAGCTTGAGGCCATGGTTTTGGCACCACATATCTGTATCCGTAAGACCCTTTTGAAGGATGTCTATGTCATTAGGAGTCTTGATTATGGCACCCAGTTTCCAGTCGTCTGCAATCTTTGTTAGCCATAGTCCCTCTGTTTTTGCTTGTACCTCCGAGAAATAGATACCGAACAGGAGGGGTCCGAAGACTGAGCCCTGTGGTACACCACTAGTCACAGGTTTGGAGTCAGATCTAGTGTTTCCTATTCTCACTGAATGGATTCTATCCATGAGCCAGTTAGCAACCCATCTTGTAACATAGGGGTTTATATTTAGGTTGGTGAGTTTGTCTATAATTCCTGAGTGGGGAATGGTATCGAAGGCCTTTGCAAAATCAAGGTATGCTGTGTGAACCACCTTTCCCTCATCTATTGCTTTAGTGACAATTTCGAAAAAGTCAACCAGATTTAGGAGACATGACCTTCCCTTTACGAACCCAAACTGGGTGAGGTCTAGGGATTGTAGGTTCCCAATGTCATTGTTTATGAATTCCATGATGATGCACTCCATGGCCTTGCAGACAAGATTCATCAGGCTGATGGGGTGGTAATTCCCGGGGTCAGTTTTGGCACCTCCTTTATGGAGTGGGATAACTGTTGCCATGCACTACTCTGTGGGCACATAGCCTGAGGTGAGGCTGTGGTTAAACATGGTATTAAGGTGAGGGGTTAATTCGTTTTGGAGTTCATGCAGCACGCAGCCTGGGATGCTGTCTGGTCCCATGGATGCTGTGTTTCTTGCCTTGGAGAGTGCTGTTTGCACCTGAGTGTCTGTGATTTTAGGGGCAGCACAATCTTCTGGTATAGATATGAGCCCTTTGGGGGGTGAGAGTGGGGATGAAGTTTGCACTGAACCTATTTGCCAATATATTGGCGATATCAGTTGGTTCTGTGAATTTTGAACCATTATGCTGTAGCTCAGAGCAGATCTGAGAGTTGCTATTTAGGTTTTAGACATAGCTAAAAAATGCTTTGTGATTGTCTTTGGTGTCTGTTGCAATTTTTCTTTCAAAGCTCGCCTTAGAGGTTTTTATGAGGGTTCTTTGCTTTTTGTTAAGGTTGGTCAAGGAGCCCCTCCATTCCTGGGTTTTTACTCTTTTTTGCAATAATTTCTTCCTTCTATTATAGACCTTATTTATGGCTGGGGTCCACCAGACTGGTTTTCTCTTTTTGGACGAGTGGGTCTTGGTCTTGTTCGGGATAGCATGGTCCATGCACTCATGTAGGTGCTTGTAGAATGCTTTTGTGTAGGATATAGCAGATTCAATCATATTGATATTTTGTGTGGTAGTAACAAAGTTTGCCACCTCTGTCTTGAGTAGCATGAAGTTCACTTAGGAGAAGGTTTTCACCATGGTTTCTTTTGGAACGGGGGGTGTGAGGGTGGTATATGGATATCTAGGGTGATGAGTTTATGGTCTGATCTGAACAATGAGGAATTTACCACAGGTGTGGAGCATTTGTCCCCCATGTTGGTGATGACCAGGTCCAGTATATTTTTACCTGTTGTGGGGGTGTTTATAAGCTGGTCGAGAACATAGGAGTATAAGGGTGTTTGGTTGGACTCCCATGTTTTCCAGTACCTCGAGGAAAGAGAAGTGAGTGTCCTGGGGCAGGGAAGGTGATCTGTAGCAAGCTACAATCTGGATTGCAGTTTTGTCCATTGTCAGTTGCACTTGGATGATCTCTGAGGCATCATACTTGCAACCAGTCTGGAGGTGTGGTTATCCTTGATGAATATGGATACGCCTCCTCCCTTTGTATTTCGGTCCGGGTTTGTGGCTGAAATTTGTGGTATGAGTTGTAGCCTGGAATCGCTGGGGTGCTCTCTTGAGCCTTGAACCAGGTCTCCGTTACTGCACAAATATCGATGTTCTCCATATTGAGGAGTGCCTCAAGAGAGTGCATTTTGAGGTTTAAACTCCTAGCGTTTAGCAGCATGACCCTCAGTTTTTTGTCGCTAGTACTTGTTACGGTGGCGGATTTGTTTTTTGAGCCTTCCTTAAAAAAGGCACTATGGGGGTGGCAAGAGCCTTTGCCAATATCCTGAATCCCAGGGGTGACAGGTGCAAGCCATCTCTGGTGAAGCATCGAGGCTTATCGAGTATGTCATCCCAGGCAGACAGATACTGGATCCCCTTTGAATGACACCAAAAACTTAGCCAATTGTTGTATTGTAGCATCATCCTTGGAGAAGGTAGAATGCTGCTTAAGGCTAGGCTTATACCTGCCTGTGACACATAAACTGAAAGCTCAGTCATATCTCTCTTCATATAATCTCAAGACATTCACCTCTACATGGACTATGATGGAGTCATACCAGTATTTATGATTGAATGACTTGAGGGCTTGAGTGACGTGATGGATCATGCACCTGACCGGCAGCTAACCATATCCCGCTCCTTATCCAGCCTGGTGAGGGAAACATCCATGTGTCTCACAATGGAGTCACCTATGACCAGTACATAAGGTTTTGTGGTGTTACACCTTATGGACTTATTTGCTGAGACACTGGTGTGATTGTTATCATGTGTTGTGGTTAGTTTTTGCATTGTTATTTGTGTAAGTGGCTTTTGTTTAGCTGGCCTCTGATCTTTTGGTAAGTTACTTGTGAGTACCTCCGCATATGTTGGTTTATGTGTTGTGTCCCTATTTAGTGTGGGAATTGTGTGTGTATGTGCTGACAACCTGTTTGGTGTTCAGTTTGTCCTTATGTGAGACTCTTGCCTACAATTTCATAGCGTAACTACCTCTCACACAAAGTATTTGTTTGTTTCAGGAGTAAGAGGTTGTCTGTATACACGAGACAATTGCTACATTGCCTCAGATGTCCATGTCTGTCAGGCTGGCCAGAGAGATGATGGGAAACTGCCTGCCCATGATAGCAGGCCCTTACTGTATGTTTTATTAGGGAAGGTAATAGGTAAATTTGACAGGACTGTGCTGGTAATGCTGAGACTACAAGAGGGACTTTGTGTAGGATAAAGTTGATCAATCAATCTCTCACCCCTTAAAGGGCCCATCTTTATACCAGAAGAATGCAAAGTTCCTGTAATCACGGCTGCACAGGTAAAAACCTCACTCTCCAAAGCCAAGAACACAGCATCCATGGGACCTGACAACATCCCAGGCTGCCTTCTACACGAACTACAGAATGAACTGGCACCCCACCTAAGTACCATGTTCAATCACAGTCTCACCTCAGGCTTTGTGCCCATTGAATGGTGCACCATGACAGTTATCCCACTCCACAAAGGCGGGGGGGCACAACAGACCCCGGGAACTACCGCCCCATTAGCCTGACGAGCCTGGTCTGCAAGGCCATGGAACGTATCATCATGGAACTCATAAATAAAGACATTGGAGATCTCCAAACTCTGGACCCCACACAGTTCGGGTTTGTAAAAGGCAGACCATGTCTCCTAAACCTGATAGACTTCTTTGAAGCAGTCACCAAAGCCATAGATGAGGGTAAGGTGGTTTACACAGCCTATCTAGATTTTGTCAAGGCGTTCGACACCATCCCCCACTCTGGAATTATAGATAAACTCACTAAATTAGGTATAAATCCCTATGTCATAAGATGGGTTGCCAACTGGCTTACTGACAGAACCCACACTGTGAAAGTAGCAGACTCCAAATCAGACTTCAGACCAGTGACAAGTGGAGTACCACAGGGTTCAGTCCTAGGTCCTCTCCTGTTTGGTATCTACTTCTCTGAAGTACAGACTAACACAGAAGGTCTTTGGCTAACTAAATTCGCAGATGACTGCAAACTAGGAGCCATATCAAAACTCCTAATGATGTGGACATCCTACAAAAGGGCCTCACTGAGACAGATGCCTGGTGTCAAAGCCATGGTCTCAAGCTCAATGCAAAAAAGTGCATTGTCATCCCCTTTGGTAAAAACTCTGTACCCATGAACTACCACATAGGCGGTAGTCTACTTAACACCAAAAGTGTGATAAGAGACCATGGGACACAGGTGGACAGTAATCTCTCCTTTGATAATCACATCGCCACAGTGGTTAGGAAATCCTTCTACGTGGCACACCTCATCACAAAAGGTTTCTCATTCAGAAAAAAAGAGGTCATTGTTCCCCTCTACTCATCACTCATTAGACCCATTATAGAGTACAATGCCTCTTTTGGTATGTACCTCACAAAACATCTACAACAACTGGAAAGGCCGCATAAATAACTCACAAAGAGGATTACTGGCCTCAAACAGATGCCCTACGCAGACCGACTAAAAAAACTCCAGCTTTACTCTGTCGCATATTGCCTACTCAGAGGTGATCTCTGCCTAACATACAAAGCTATTTCAAACCAAGAACTGTTGGACATGCTCCACTTAAAGAAATCCCAATCCCTCCGAGCTACATGCTCTAGGGACCTAAACCTTGTCACCACAATAAACAGAACATGCTGGAGGGATAGATTCCTGTCCCAGAGACTTCCCATACTCTGGAACAAACTACCTATCTATGTCAAACATGCTCCTCATTAGCACTCTTCAAGAAAAATCTTGATGATTGGATGGGTAATAAGAAATTCACCCCGGAGATCACTTCTGTGGTTCTGCTTGACAGGGGCACAGGAAAATAATTTTCATGGGTGGCGAAAGCCAGGGTACCTTTTTGGCTAGGCTTGTATAGGCCCTATGGCCAATAACCTAGTACCTACCTATGAACCTATGAACCAATAAGGCAACGCTGCTCAGTGTGCAGCTGAGCTGCTCCTAGAGCAATAGAAAAGCTTGGAAGGGTTTCACTGACAGCTATTTAAGTAAAAACTAAGCTTCTAGGCTTTTGCATCTATACAGGGCACTGCTAACCAATGCTGAGTGAAGAGCAGCAATGCTTAACAAACTGCTAAAGTACAGTTGCAGTATATAAGAGAAGTGCAAAAAAATACTTATCTTTTAACTAGTGGATTGGTCCAGGTGAAAGCAGATTCTCAGCAATCAGTAGCAAAGTTGTCAAACGATGAAAAGCTCTGAGTATCTATACCACAGCCCACACAAATGTGAGGCTTAAATATAAGCAAACAAAACCAGTTTTAAGCTAACTACCAATCAGGAAAGCACACAGTAAGCCTTCTACCAACAATCCCAAATAGACAAGTTAGATTAACACACTTCTGCACAGAGGTGCAGAAAAACACCTTCTTAATGTAGAATAGCTGGTTTGGAGCTCAAGTGTAACAAGACCACACAAACTACCTACAACAGTCATACAACTAACAGATACAATGTAATACAGTGCAATTAACTACTTAAAGCAGCAGCAGACAGTACAGTTTTTTAAAACTGCTGAAGTAGTCAGCATATGAAAATTAACTTCTGCTGACAGCTAACTAGACACACACTACCTGCACCTAAATGAGAGCAGTACAGCACACAAACTGACAGAATAAACAAGTAACAGCACTGTGCACAAACATTAAACCAAACTACAAAGTGCACTGCATAAACGTCATGACAACCAAGATTTAAATGTACAGCTTTAATAAATTTAGTATATTTACTTGTATCACTTGTCTAAAGACCTGTTTCCGTCACAGTAAAGTGCGAGTCTGTGGGGTAGTGAATATGTCTCAAACCAAGCAGAGGCACAGTAGGGTGTTTCAGAAAAAATACAGAAATCCAGGTAAAACCGGTGGTAAGGGAGAACAGAAAAAAATTGACGGAAGAAAACAACAGTAATGCAGTTGTCAATATGGGAAAAGTGCAAAACGTGGGAAATATGGATAAAGGAGACTGCTGGGGCAGGAGACAGTAAAAAGAATCAAATGCATGAAATAATAACAAAAATAATGGCAAACTGGAGTGCAGCACCAAGTCATCAGTTCAGACGTGCAATATGACAAGTTGATGGAATACATTCTGCTGAAAGATAGAGACCCAAAATATCACTTCAAAGTGAAATAAATTGAGAAAAAGAGTCTCAAATGCAAAAGGGGCAACTACAACATCTGTAAAATAAAATGAAAAATAAAGAAAAATAGTTTTAAGTAAAACTTGTGAAAATTCAAAAGGTGTTTATATATCCCAATGCTTTCTAGGAGTCTAATACTGAACAATTACTTCCTCAGATGGCAATGCTACACAACCTCTCTATTCATGTTCAGCACATAAATGAAAGGAGCCTGCTGCAGTAAGTGTAAAAGTAGAGGAGAGGTTATATATCATCAGCAGAGTACACAGTCACTACACAGATGCAGCCTGCCAGGGAGAGAGAACACCACGTGAGCAAAGCACAAAAATAGTTAAACAGTAAATAAGGTCAGAGAGAAAATATACTGTAATACAGAACAACTGGCAGCATTTAAACATTTAACCAATACAATGATGCTGAGCACAATAGACAGATTAATATGAACATTAATTTTTAGCTGCTAACTAAACATGTACTGCATGTGTCTGAAAATGAACAAAACAGCTTACATAAACTGACAGAATAAACAAGTTAGAGTTTGTTTGTTTCTTTCGGCTTTTCCTGGTTAGGGGTCGCCACAGCGGAACTCCGGTCTGCTAATGATTGGCAGTAGATTTTGCCATGCTGGCTTGCCGTGCCTAACGCACAACCTTCAATGAAGGAAGGCCCATTCATGAATGTCTCCACACAGAAGACGCTCTAACTGAGAATCGAACGGGCAACGTCTAACTGTGAGGCGTTAAACCATACCACAAAGGCACATTGATGACAGCACTGTGTATTAATATTAACCCTAACTGTGAATGCACTGCGCAGACATAATACCAACCAAGCCTTTAAATGCTCAGCTGTTGTAATTACAGTATATTCAACAGCATTACCTGCTTAAGGAACTTTAGCAATGTGTGAATCAGCAGAGAAGGTAATGAATCTGATTCTGGCAGAGCAAAAAAGGGTGCCTCAGGAGAATCCATTAAAAGAATGCTAAGGCTAAGCAAAAAAAGGGAAAATGCAGATAATGTGGTTACCAGGAAGATAAATAAAATACATACATATATATTAGAATATATACACACACACACACATATATAAATATATGTATATATATATATATATATATATATATATATATATATATATATATATATATATATATATATATATGAGTTCACTACATATGATCGAAAACCCATATTATTGATGCCCAGTATCCTGAGTCCATATTACCGATAGAACTGAAGACCGAAACATCAAAATAACGAAGCCCTAAATACTGTTAACCCAAAATCTTGAAAATAATTCTCCGACGGCTGATACGTGCAGTGCAACACATACTAGTAACAAAAAACAACACACAGCTTGTTCAGATACACTTGGATGTGTAGTCTTCAAGTCAAGGAGAACTGAAAATGACATATAAACAATCCAAGCCCCAAACACCACAGTACGGTACGAAGTCTCGTGCAATTCCAAACATAACATCAGTTTTCCCCACAGAGCACCAAAGACGTGTAATACATCAACACGACACTATAGAAATTAATGCACACAGACTGGCACAACAGTGGCGTAAACATCACATTACTACAAATGTGATGTTTAACGTGGCAAACAGTAGATAACATTGCCCGAGTTAAAGTAAAATCTATGAAGGATTTTTGAGTGTTTCTGACTGAATTTACTTTAACTCGGGCAATGTTATCTACTGTTTGCCACTTTAATAAAATGGTATACCACAGTAATGCTTCATTCCTACTACTTCTTTCTTTATATTATTTCATATAGAAAGTAATCTAGAAACAGCCAAGGAGGCATGGCAGCTTGCAATATGTCGCACATTGTATACAAAATAATGGGGGATATTATCATCACCACATGATGAGGTCCAATGGGTGACATGTAATGGGGGTGTTATCATCAGCACCTGAAAGTGCATGTCAAGATGACACATAATGGGGAGTATTATCATCACTACATGATGATGTCTGATGGGTGACAAAAATGGAGGGTATTATCACCATCTGAAGTGTATGTCAGGTGACACATAATGAGGGCATATTATCATTACCACACGGTGAGGTCTGATGGGTGACACATAGGGGGGCGATATTATCATCACCACCTGACAGTGCAGCTCAGGTTGACACATAATGGCGGGGGGCTATTATCATGCCACCTGAAAGTACATGTCAAGGTGAAACATAATGAGGGGTATTATCTTCACCATCTGAAAGTACCTGCCAGGGTGACACATACTGGGGAGGTATTATCATCAGCACCACCTGAAATTGCTTAGCAGGGTGAAACATAATGGGGGGGAGTTTAATCACCACATGATGATTTCCAATGTGTGACAGTTAATGGGAGGTATTATCATCAGCACCTGAAAGTGCATGGCAGGGTGACAGATAATGGGGGGGCATTATATTCTCCACAGGGTGAAGTCCAACAGGTGAAACATAATTGGGGGGGGTAGTATTATCATAACCTAAAAGTGCATCTCAGCATGGCACTTAATTAGGGATATTACCACCACATGAAGAGGTCCGATAGCTGACACTTAATGGGGGATATTATCATCGCCACCTGAACCGGCATGTCAGGGTGTCAAGTAATGGGGAGTATTATTATCACCATCTGAAAGTGCAGGTCAGGGTGACACATAATGGGGGGGTATTATCATCACCTCTGGAAAATGCATGTCAGGGTGACTCATAATGGGGAGGATTTATCATAGGATCATAGGATCACAAGAAGTTATAAGGCTAATGGTCCTAGGTTCCTTACAAGCCTAGCCAAGTTCTTACCCTTATTTCCACGATTAGCACCTACTTCCCCTATCTAAGAGGGGCACAAGTGGACCCCCCAGGGTGAATTTACTGTCACCCATCCAGTCATCCAGATTGCATTTGAAGAGGGTCATTGAGGTGCTCTGTTTGACATGAAGTGGAATCCTGTTCCAAAGGTGAAAGGGCATGTCAGGGTAGCACATAATGCTGGGTATTATCATCATCATCTGAAACTACCTGTCAGGGTGACAGTTGGTTATTATCCACATCATCAGCTGAAAGTGCTTAGCAGGGTGACACATAATGGGGGGAGTTTAATCACCACATGATAAGGTCCGATGAGTGACAGTTAATGGGAGAATTATCATCAGCACCTGATAGTGCATGTCAGAGTGACACAAAATGGGGGTATTATCACCACCACATAAGGACCGATGGGTGACATATAATGGGGGGTTATTATCATTACCACTTGAAAGTGTGTGTCAGGGTGACACATATTAGACTAGGGTATTATCATCACCACCTGAAAGTGTATGTCAAGGTGACACATAATGTGTCAGAATTACGATCACTACATGAAAATACATGTGAAAGTGACATATAATGGGGGTATTATCATTACCACATGATAAGGTCCGACAGGTGACACATATTGGGGGGTATTATCATCACTACCTGAATGTGCATTTCAGGGTGATACTTAATGGGGGAGTGTTATCACCCCCACCTGAAAATTCATGTTGCTGTGACAAGGGGGGGGGTATTATTATCACCTCCTGAAAGAGCATGTCAGGGTGGCTCATAATTGGGAGGATTCATCATCACCACCAGAAAGGGCATGTCAAAGTGACAAATAATGGGAGGTATTATCATCACCACCTGAACATGATGTCAGGGTGACACATAATATGAAGTATTACCATCATGACATAATGAGGACCAATGGGATGACACATAATGGGGAATATTATCATACCTCCCGAAAGTGCATGTCAGGTGAGACATAATGTCTGGTGTTATCAACACCATCTGAAAGTGCCTGTCAGTATGACACATATGGGGGGTATTATCATCAGCACCTTAAAGTGCATGTCAGGGTGACACATAATGGGGGATATTATCAACCCCACCTGAAAGTGCATGTCAGGGGGACACATAATGGGAGGGTACAGTCATCACCATCTGAAAGTGCATGTGAAGGTGACACTTGATGAGGGTATTATAATCACCACAGGATGAGGTCCAATGGGTGAAACATAATTGGGGGTATTATTATCACCACCTGAAACTGCATGTCAAGATGGCACTTAATGGGGGATATTATCATCACCACATGATGAAGTCCGATGGGAAACATCACCTGAACCTGCATGTTAAGGAGAGACGTAATGAGGGGGGGTTCTTATCATTACCACCTGAAAGTGCATGTCAGGGTGACTCATAATGGGGAATATTTATCATCACCATTTGAAAAGGCATGACAGGATGACAGATATTGGGGGGGTATTATCATCACCACCTGAAAGTGCATGTCAGGGTGCCACATAATAAGGGGTATTATCAACACAACATGAAAGTACATGTCGGGGTGAGACATAATAGGGGTAGTGCCATCACCCCATGATGAGGTCCAATGGGTGACACATAATGGGGGGCATTATCATCAACTGAAAATGCATGTCAGTGTGTCACTTAATGGGGGTAATTATCACCCCTCAAATGATGAAGTCTGATGAGTGATACATAATGGGGTGGAATTATCATCACCACCTAAAAATGCATGTTAGGGTGACACATAATTAGGGGTATTATCATCACAACTTGACAGTGCATGTTAGGGTGACACATAATGGGAGGTATTATCACCACTTGAAAATGCTTAGCAGAGTGACACATAATGTGCGGGTGTTATCATTACCACCTGAACTTCATTCAAGGTGACACATAATGGAAGGGGTTTAATCACCACATGATGAGGTCTGATGAGTGATGGATGACAGGGGGTGATTATTATCAGCCCCTGAAAGTGCATGTCAGGGTGACACATACTTGGTAAGTATTATCATCTCTACCTTAAAGTGCATGTCAGCAAGACACATAATGGGGGATATTATCATTACCACATGATAAGGTACAGCTGGTGACACATATTGCGGGGGTATAATCATCATCAACTGAAAGTGCAAATCAGGGTGACACATAATGAGGGGGTATTATCACCACCTGAAACTGCATGTCAGGGTGACAGATAATGGGGGTATTATAATCACCACAGGGTGAGGTCCAATGGGTGAAACTTAATTGGGGTTATTATTATCATCATTAGAAAGTGCATGTCAGGGTGGCACTTAATGGGAGGGTATTTCATCACTATATGATGAGGTCCAATGGGAAACACATAATAGGGGGTATTATAATCACCACCACCTGAAAGTGCATGTCAGGGTGACACATAATGGGGGTATTATCATCATCTCCGGAAAATGCATGTCAGGGTGACTCATAATGGAGAGGATTTATCATAGGATCATAGGAAGTTACTAGGCTAATGACTCTAGGGCCCTTACAAGCCTAGCAAAGTCTGTTCCCTTATTTCCATGATCTGCATCTATTTTCCCTGTCTAAGAGGGCACAACTGGACCCCTGGGGTGAATTTACTGCCACCCATCCAGTCATCCAGATTGCATTTGAAGAGGGCCATCGAGGTGCTCTGACATGAAGTAGAAGTGTGTTCCAAAGGTGAAAGGGCATGGCAGGATGACACATAATGAGGGAATATTATCATCACCCCCTAACATTGCTTGACAGGGTGACACATATTGGGGGCTATTATCATCACCCACTTGAAAGTACATGTCTGGGTGACACATAAAGGGGGGTATTATCATCACAACATGAAAGTACATGTCAGGGTGAGACATGATGGGGATATTATCATCACTAGTGATGAGGTCCGATAGGTGACATGCAATGGGGGGTATTATCATTATCAACTGAAAGTGCATGCCAGATTAACACATAATGGAGGGGTAGTATCATCTCAGCATGATGAGCTCCAATGGGTGGCACATAATGGGGGAGTATTATCATCAGCACATGATGAGTTTCTATGGGTGACATATAATGGGGGTGTATTATTATTATTATTATTATTACCACATCCTGAGATCCAATGGGAGACATGTAATATGGTGGTTTTATCACCACAATCTGCAACTGCATGTCAAGTAACACATAATGGGGCTATTATCATCACCACATGATGATCCCCAATAGATGACACAGAATGAGGGGTACTATCATCACCACCTGAAAGTGCATGTCAGGGAGACACATAATTAGTGGGTATTATCATTACCAAATGATGAGGTCTGGTCAGAGACACATCATGGGAAGGTATTATCATCACCACCTGAAAGTGCATTTCAGGGGTGACACTAGAAAGGAGGGTATTATCATAAAACCTGAAACTGCATATCAGGGTGCCACATAATGGGGGGTATTGTCATCACCACCAGAAAGTGCATGTCAGGGTGACTCATAATGGGGGATATTATCATCTCCACATGAAAGTGCATGTCAGGGTGACACCCAATGGGGGGTATTATCATCACCACATGACAGGGTCTGGTGGGTTGACAGATGAGGGGGGGATTATCATCAGCACCTGAAAGTGTATGTCAGGGTGACACATAATGGATAGGTATTATCATCCCTACCTTAAAGTACATGTCAGCAAGACACATAATGGGGCTATTATCATTATCACATGATAAGATATAGCTGGTGACACATATTGCTGGGGTATAATCATCATCACCTGAAAGTGCAAGTCAGGGTGATACATGATGGGCTGTATTATCATCACCACGTGAAGAGGTCTGATGGGTGACACATAATGTGGGGGGTACCATCATCACCACCAGAAAGTACATGACAGGGTGACACATAATGTGGGGGTATTATCACCACCTGAAACTGCATGTCAGGGTAACAGATAATGAGGGGTATTATAATCTCCACAGGATGAGGTCCAATGGGTGAAACTTAATTGATGGGTATTATTATCATCACCAGAAAGTGCATGTCAAGGTGGCACTTAATGGGGGGGGGGTATTTCATCACCATATGATGAGGTCCAATGGAAGTCGTGGTGATACAGCGGTAGAGTTGTTGCCTCACAGCAAGAGGTTCTCCTGTTTGATTCTCGGCTGGTGTGCCTTCTGTGTGGAGTCTGCATGTCCTCCCCACGTTCAAGTGGCCTCCGAAAGACATGTGTGAATGGGCGTGCCTTCGCTGAAGATTGGGCGTTGGGCTAGCAACTGGGCACCATAAAAATCTACTGCTAATCATTAGCAAACTGGAGTTCCGCTTTGGTGACCCCTAACTGGGAAAAGCCGAAAAGACAAACAACATGATGAGGTCCAATGGGTGACACATAATAGGTGGTATTATCATCACCACCACCTGAAAGTGCATGTCAGAGTGATACATAATTGGGGGTATTATCATCATCTCCGAAAAATGCATGTCAGGGTGACTCATAATGGAGATGCTTTATCATAGGATCATAGGAAGTTACTAGGCTAATGGCTCTAGGGCCCTTACAAGCCTAGCGAAGTTTGTACCCTTATTTCCATGATCTGCATCTATTTCCCCTGTCTAAGAGGGGCACACATGGACCCCCGGGGTGAATTTACTGTCACCCATCCAGTCATCCAGATTGCATTTGAAGAGGGCCATTGAAGTGCTCTGTTTGACATGAAGTGGAAGTCTGTTCCAAAGGTGAAAGGGCATGGCAGGCTGACACATAATGAGGGAATATTATCATCACCCCCTAAAATTGCTTGACAGGGTGACACATATTGGGGGGTACTATCATCACCACTTGAAAGTGCATGTCTGGGTGACACATAATGGGAAGTATTATCATCGCAACATGAAAGTGCATGTTAGGGTGAGACATGATGGGGATATTATCATCACCACATGATGAGGTCTTCTGGGTGACTCGCAATGGCGGTATTATCATCATCAACTATAAGTGCATGCCAGACTGCCACATAATGGAGGGGTATTATCATCTCAACATGATGACGTCCAATGGGTGGCACATAATGGGGGAGTATTATCATCAGCACATAATGAATTTCTATGGGTGACATGTAATGGGGGTGTATTATTATTATTATTATTATTATTATTATTATTATTATTATTATTATTATTATTATTACCACATCCTGAGGTCCAATGGGAGACATGTAATGTGGTGGTATTATCAAAACCATCTGCAACTGCATGTCAGGTAACACATAATGGGGCTATTATCATCAACACATGATGATCTCCAATATATGACACAGAATGAGGGGTACTATCATCACCACCTGAAAGTGCATGTCAAGGAGACACAGAATTAGTGGGTATTATCATTATCAACTTATGAGGTCCAGTCAGAGACAAATCATGGGAAGGTATTATCATCACCACCTGAAAGTGCATTTCAGGGGTGACACTTGAATGGGAGGTATTATCATAAAACCTGAAACTGCATATCAGGGTGACATATAATGGGGGTATTATCATCACCACCAGAAAGTGCATGTTAGGGTGACACATAATGGGGGATATTATCATCTCCACCTGAAAGTGCATGTCAGGGTGACACCAAATGGGGGTTATTATCATCACAACATGACAGGGTCCAATGGGCTGACAGATGAGGGGTGGTATTATCTTCAGCACCTGAAAGTGCATGTCAGGGTGACACATAATGGGTAGGTATTATCATCTCTACCTTAAAGTGCATGTTAGCAAGACACATAATGGAGGTTATTATCATTACCACGTGATAAGGTATAGCTGGTGACACATATTGCGGGGTATAATCATCATCACCTGAAAGTGCAAGTCAGGGTGACACATAATGGGCTGTATTATCATCACCACATGATGAGGTCTGATGGGTGACACATAATGTGGGGGTACCATCACCACCAGAAAGTACATGACAGGGTGTCTCATAATGAGGGGGTATTATCACCCCCTGAAACTGCATGTCAGTGTAACAGAAAATGAGGGGTATTATAATCTCCACAGGATGAGGTCCAATGGGTGAAACATAACTGGGGGTATTATTATCATTACCAGAAAGTGCATGTCAGGGTGGCACTTAATGGGGGTATTTCATCATCACATGATGAGGTCCAATGGGAGACACATAATAGGGTGTATTATCATCACCACCACCTGAAAGTACATGTGAGGTTGACACATAATGGTGAGTATTATTATCATCCCCAGAAAATGCATGTCAGGGTGACTCATAATGGAGACGATTTATCATAGGATTATAGGAAGTTACTAGGCTAATGGCTTTTGGGCCCTTACAAGCCTAGCCAAGTTCATACTTTAATTTCCATGATCTGCACCTATTTCCCTTGTCTAAGTGGGGCAGAAGTGGATCCCCTGGGGTGAATTTACTGTCACCCATCCAATCATCCAAATTGCATTTGAAGAGAGCCATTGAGGTGCTCTGTTTGACATGAAGTGGAAGTCTGTTCCAAAGGTGAAAGGGCATGGCAGGGTGACACATAATGAGGGAATATTATCATCACCCCCTAAAATTGCTTGATGAGGTGACACATATGTGGGGGGGTATTATCATCACCACTTGAAAGTGCATGTCTGGGTGACACATAACGGGGGTATTATCATCAAAACATGAAAGTACATGTCAGGGTGACACATGATGGGGATATTATCATCACCACATGATGAGGTCTGATGGGTGACACGCAATGGGGGTATTATCATCAACTGAAAGTGTATGTCAGATTGACATATAATGGAGGGCTATTATCATCTCAACATGATGAGGTCCAATGGGTGTCACATAATGGGGGAGTATTATCATCAGCACATGATGAGTTCCTATGGGTGGCATGTAATGGGGTGTATTATTATTATTTGCACATCCTGAGGTCCAATGGGAGACATATAATGTGGTGGTATTATCACCACCATCTGCAACTGCATGTCAGGTAACACATAGTGGGGCTATTATCATAACCACATGATGATCCCCAGTAGATGAAACAGAATGAGGGGTATTATCATCACCAACTGAAAGTGCATGTCAGGGAGACACAGAATTAGTGGGTATTATCACTATCATATGATGAGATCCAGTCAGAGACACATCATGGGAAGATATTATCATCACCACCTGACACTTTCAGGGGTGACACTTGAATGGGGGTATTATCATAAAACCTGAAACTACATATCAGGGTGACACATTATGGGAGTATTATCATCACCACCAGAAAGTGCATGTCAGGGTGACACATAATGGGGGGTATTATCATCTCCACCTGAAAGTGCATGTCAGGGTGACACATAATGGGGGGTATTATCATCTCCACCTGAAAGTGCATGTCAGGGTGACACCCAATGGGGGTATTATCATCACCACATAACAGAGTCCGATGCATTGACAGATGAGGGGGGTATTATCATCAGCACCTGAAAGTGCATGTCAGGATGACACACAATGTGGATGTATTATCATCACCACATGATGAGGTCCAGTGGGTGACACATAATAAGATGAGTTATTATCATCACCACCTGAAAGTGCATGTCAGAGTGACATGTAATGGGGGTATTATCATCACCACACATAATTTGGGAATTATCATGGCCACCCGAATTACATGTCAGGTGACACATAATGAGGGCATATTATCATTATCACATGGTGAGGTCCGATGGATGACACATAAATGGGCGGTATTATCATCACTCCCTGACAGTGCATCTCAGGGTGAAACATGAGGGGTATTATCATGTCACCTGAAAGTGCATGTCAGGGTGAGAGATAATATGAGGTATTATCATCACCATCTGAAAGTGCCTGTCAAGGTGACACATAATGGGGGTATTATCCACAAAACCATCTGAACGTGCTTAGCAGGATGACACATACTCGGGGGATTTAATCATCACATGATAAGGTTTGATGAGAGACAGTTAATGGAGGTATTATCATCAGCACCTGATAGTGCAAGTCAGGGTGACACAAAATGGAGGTATTATCACCACAACATAAGAACCGATGGGTGACATAAATGGGGGTTATTATCACCATTACCTGAAAGATGCATGTCACGGTGACACATACTGCATTGGCATATTATCATCACCACCTGAAAGCGCATGTCAGGATGACACATAATGGGCATATTATCATTACCACATCATAAGGTGTGGTGGGTGACACACATTTGGGGGATATTATCATCAGCACCTGAAATTGCATGTCAGGGTGACACAGAATGGGGGTATTATCATTATCACTTAAGGTCCGATGGATAACACACAATGCAGGGTTCTTATCATCAGCACCTGAAAGTGCATGTCAGGGTGACACATAATGGAGGGGTATTATCATCACCATATGATGAGGTCTGATAGGCAACACATAATAGGGGGTATTATATAACCACCTGAACGTGCATGTCAGGATGATGCATGATGGGGATATTGCCATCACCACCTAAATCTGCATGCCAGGGTGACACATAATAGGGATATTATCATTACCACCTGATGAGGTCCGATGGGTGGCACATAATGTGGGCTGTTATCATCATCACATGATGAGTTCTGATGGGTGACACATAATGGGGGTGTATTATTATTACCACATCCTGAGGGCCGATGGGAGACATGTAATGAGGGGGTATTATCACCACCACCTGAAACTGCATATCAGGGTAACACATTATGGGGGTATTATCATTACCACATGATAATCTTCAATAATTGGCATATATGGAGAGGGTATTATCATTACCTCCTTAAAATGCACGTCAGGGTGATCCATAATGGGGAGAATTTATCATGACCATATGAAAGGGCGTGTAAGGGTGACACATAATGAGGGAATATTATCATTACCACCTAAAACTGCATGACAGGGTGACACATATTAAGGAGGTATTCTCATCACCACCTGAGAGTGCATGTCAGGTGATGCATAATGGGCATTATTATCATCACAACATGAAAGTACATGTCAGGATGAGACATAATGGGGGTATTATCATCACCACATGGTGAGGTCTGATGGGTGACACATATGGTGAGTACTACCATCACTACCTGAAAGTTCATTTCAGGGTAGTAGAGACATAGTATCATCACCATATGATGAGGTCCAATGCATGACACATAATGAGGGGTATAATCATCACTGCATGATGAGTTCCGATGGGTGACCTGTAATGGGGGTGTATTATTATTACCACATCCTGAGGTCCAATGGGAGACATGTAATGTGGGGGTATTATCACCACCACCAGAAACTGTATGTCAGGGTAACACATCCTGGGGGATATTATCATCGCCACATGATGATCTCATATAGGAGACACATAAAGGAGATGTTCTCATCACCAACTGAAAGTGCATGTCAGAGATACACATAATGAGTGGGTATTATCATTACCAAATGATGAGGTACAATGGGTGACACATAATGGGGAGGTAGTATCATCACCACCTGAAAGTGTATTCAGGGGAGACACTTAAAGGTAGTATTATCATACATCATGAAAGTGCATATCAGGGTGACACATAATGGGGGTATTATCATCACCACCAGAAAGTGCATCTCAGGGTGACACATAATGGTGGGGTATTATCATCACCACCAAAAGGTGCATGTCATGGTGATATATAATGGGGGATATTATCATCTCTGCCTGAAAGTGCATGTCAGGGGCTGACACTTAAAGGGGTTATTATCATACAACCTGAAAGTGCATATTAGGGTGACACATAATAGTGGGTTATTATCATCACCACCAGAAAGTGCATGATAGGGTGACACACAATGGGGGTATTATCATCATCACATGATGAGGTCCGATAAGTGAGACATAATGGGGGGGTATTATCATGCCACCAGAACATGCATGGCAGGCTGACACATAATGTGGGGTGTATTATTATCACCACATAATGAGGTCAGATGGGTGACAGGTGAGGGGGTTGTTATCATCAACACCTGAAAACGCATGTCAGGATGACACATAATGGGCTGGGGTATTATCATCTCTACCTGAATGTTCATGTCAGGGTGACACATAATTGGAGGTATTATCATCACCACATGAAGATGATGTTGAAGGGTGACACATAATGGGGGCAATTATCATGATCATCTGAAGGGCATGTCAGGTGACACATAATGAGGGCATATTATCATTACCACATGGTGAGGTCTGATGGGTGGCACATAAGGGGACAGTATTATCATTGTCCCTGACAATGCATCTGAGGGTGACACATTATCATACCATCTGAAAGTGCATCTCTGGGTGAAACATCATACAGGTTATTATCATCACCATCTCAAATTGCCTTTCAGGGTGAAACATAATGGGAGATATTATCATCAACACCACCTGGAAGTGCTTAGCAGGGTGACATATAATGGGATGGTTTAATCACCACAGGATGAGGTCCGATGGGTGACAGTTAATGTGAGGTATTATCAGCACCTGAAAGTGTATGTCAGGGTGACACATAATTTGTTGGTATTATCATCACAACCTGAAACTGCATGTCAGGATGACATATAATGGGCATATTATCATAACCACATCATAAGATGCGGTGGGTGACACATATTGGAGGATATTATCATCAGCACCTGAAAGTGCATGTTCAGGGTGACACAGAATGGGAGATATTATCATTATCACTTAAGGCCCATTGGATGACACACAATGGGGGTTCTTGTCATCAGCACCTGAAAGTGCATGTCAGGGTGACACATAAAGGAGGGGTATTATCATCACCATATGATGAGGTCTGATAGGTAACACATAATAGGGGGTATTGTATAACCACCTGAATGTGCATGTCAGGATGACACATAATGGGGATATTGCCATCACCACCTAAATCTGCATGCCAGGGTGACACATAATGGGGATATTACTATTATCACCTGATGAGGTCCGATGGGTGACACATAATGTGGGCTGTTATCATCATCACATGATGAGTTCCAATGGGTGACACATAATGGGGGTGTATTACTATTACCACATCCTGAGGGCTGAGGGGAGACATGTAATGTGGGGATATTATCACAACGACCTGAAACTGCATGTCAGGGTAACACATAATGGGGGGGGGGGTATTATCATCAGCATCTGAAACTGCATGCCAGAGTGACACATAATGGGGGTATTATCATCACCACCTGAAAGTGCATGTCAAAGTGACACATAATGGGGGTGTATTATCATCATTGCCTGTAAATGCATGTCAGTGTGTCAAACAATGGGGTTATTATCACCACCACATGATGAGGTCTGATGTGTGACACATAATGGGAGGGTATTATCATCACCACCTGAAAGGGCAGGTCAGGGAGACAAATAATGGGGGTATTATCATCACCACCTGACAATGTATGTCAGGATGACACATGAAGTGGAGTTATTATTACTTCTACCTGAAATTGCTTAGCAGGGTGACACATAATGTTGTGGTACTTTCATCACCATGTGAAACTCCATTCAGGCTGACACGATGGGGGGCTAATCACCACATGATGAGTTCTGGTTGATGACAGATAATGGGGGTGGTATAAACAGCACCTGAAAGTGCATTTCAGGGTGACAAACAATGGGGGGTATTATCAACACCACCTAAAATTCCATGCCAATGTTGCACATCTTGGATTGGAGAATTATCATCACCATCCGAAAGTGCATGACATGGTGACACATAATGGGGGGTATTATCATCATAACCTGAAAGTCCATGTCAGGGTGACACATAATGGAGAGTACTATCACCACATGATGAGGTCCAATGGGTGACACATAATGGGATGTATTATGATAACCACCTAACTGTACATGTCAGGGTAAATCATAATGGGGGATATTGCCATCACCACCTGAAACTGCATGTCAGGGTGACACATAATGAGGGTATTATCATCCCCACCTGATGAGGTCCGATGGGTGACACATATGGTGAGTACTACCCATCACTACCTAAAAGTTCATGTCAAGATAATAGAGACATGTTATCATCACCACATGGTGAGGTCCGATGCATGACATATAATGGGGGGTATAATCATCACTGCATGATGAGTTCCGATGGGTGACCTATAATGGGGGTGTATTATTATTACCACATCCTGAGGTCCAATGGGACACATGTAATGTGGGGGTATTATCACCACCACCAGAAACTGTATGTCAGGGTAACACATACTGGGGAGTAATTATCATCACCACATGATGATCTCATATAGGAGACACATAAAGGGGGTTGTTCTCATCACCCCCTGAAAGTGTATGTCAGAGATACACATAATGAGTGGGTATTATCATTACCAAATGATGAGTTATGATGGGTGACACATACTATGGAGGTATTATCATCACCTGGAAGTGCATTCAGGGGTGACACTTAAATGTGATATTATCATGCATCCTGAAAGTGCATATCAGGGTGACACATAATGAGGGGTATTATCATCACCACCAGAAAGTGCATCTCAGGGTGACACATAATGGGGGCATTATCATCACCACCAGAAGGTGCATGTCAGGGTGATATATAATGTAGGGGTATTATCATCTCTGCCCGAATGTGCATGTCAGGGGGTGACACTTAAAAGGGTTATTATCATACAACCTGAAAGTGCATAGTAGGGTGACACATAATAGTGGGTTATCTTCACCACCAGAAAGTGCATGATAGGGTGACACACAATGGGGGTATTATCATCACCACATGATGAGGTCTGATAAGTGAGACATAATGGGGGGTATTATCATACCACTAGAAAGTGCATGGCAGGCTGACACATAATGTGGCGAGTATTATTATCACCACATAATGAGGTCCGATGGGTGACAGGTGAGGGAGTTATTATCATCAACACCTGAAAGCGTATGTCAGGATGACACATAATAGGGTGGGGTATTATCATCACCAACTGATTGTGCATGTCAGGGTGACACATAATTGGAGGCATTATCATCACCACATGAAGATGATGCTGAAGCGTGACACATAATGGGGTAATTATCATGACCACCTGAAGGGCATGTCAGGTGACACATAATGAGGGCATATTATCATTACCACATGGTGAGGTCTGATGGGTGACACATCAGGGGACAGTATTATCATTGTCCCTGACAATGCATCTGAAGGTGACACATTATCATACCACCTGAAAGTGCATCTCAGGGTGAAACATGCAGGGTATTATCATCACCATCTCAAATCACCTTTCAGGGTGACACATAATGGGGGATATTATCATCAACACCACCTGAAAGTGCTTAGCAAGGAGACACATAATGGGGTGGTTTAATCACCACAGGATGAGGTCCGATGGGTGAGAGTTAATGGGAGGTATTATAAGCACCTGAAAGTGTATGTCAGGGTGACACAAAATAGTGGGTATTATTAACACAACATAAGGGACAATGGGTTCCTCAATGGGGTGTTATTATCACCACCTGAAAGTACATGTCAGGGTGACACATATTGGATTGGGGTATTATCTTCACCACCTCAAAGTGCATGTTAGAGTGACATGTAATGGTAGGTAGTATCATCTTCACATGAAAGTCCATGTCAGCGTGACGCATAATGGGGGTAATATTATCACCACCTGAAAGTGCATGTCAGGGTGACATATAATGGGTCAGTTTTATCACCAAAACCTGAAAGTGCATGTCAGCATGGCACATAATGGGGGTATTAGTATTATCATCACCACATGATAAGGTCCATCTGGAGACACATATTGGTGTATTATCATCATTACCTGAAAGGCATGTCAGGGTGACACATAATGGGGGTATTATCATCACCACATGATGAAGTGTGATGGGTGGCACATAATAGGGGGGTGCTATCAGCACCACCTGAAAGTACATGACAGGGTGGCACATAATGGGGGTGTTATCATTACCACCTGAAAGTGCATATCAGGGCGACACATAATGAGGAGGTATTATAATCACCACCTGAAACTGCATGTTATGGTAACAGATATTGTGCGGTATTATAATCTCCACAGGATGATGTCCAAAGTGTGATGACACTTAATGGGGGTATTATCATCACCAGATGATGAGGTCTGATGGGATACACATAATGTGGATATTATCATCACAACCTAAACCTGTACGTCAGAGTGATATGTAATGGGGGATATTATCATCACCACCTGAAAGTGCAGCTCAGGGTGACACATAATGGGGGGCTATTATCATCAGCTCCAGAAAATGCATGTCAGGGTGACTCATAATAGGGAGGATTTATTATAGGATCATAGGATCACATGAAGTTACTAGGCTAATGGCCCTAGGGCTCTTACAAACCTAGCCAAGTTCTTACTCTTATTTCCATGATCAGCACCTATTGCCCCTGTCTAAGAGGGACACAAGTGGAACCACCAGAGTGACTATACAGTCACACATCCAGTCATCCAGATTGCATTTGAGGAGGTCCTACAAGGTGCTCTGCTTGACATCAAGTGGAATTTATTCCAAAAGAGAAAGGACATGTCAGGGTGACACATAATGAGGGAATATTATCATCACCACCTGAAATTGCATGACAGGGTGACACATATTGGCAGGGTATTATCATCACCATCTGAACGTGCATGTCAGGATGACACAAAATGAGGGATATTATCATCACAACATAAAAGTACTTATCAGGGTGAGACATAATTGGGGTATTATCATCATCAACTGAAAGTGCATGCCAGGTTGACACATACTGGAGGGTTATTATTTTATTTTTTATTTTATTTTACATTTGTTGACCGGGCTAGTCCAGCTGGATTCATGTCCATTTTCAGTGGAGGCCTGAGGAGAAAAGCTCCAAGGATACAAACAAGATAATAAACATAAAGAATGAAGAATAAACACTTTTTACAAAGGCAATAAGCAAAAATGCAGTAATTTTAGTACAGGTAATACAAATGTAAAAAGAAGACAAGTAAAACACCTAAGTAAAAGGAAGGCATTAGCTGCTTTCTGTACAAAGTTAGGTGTTATGAAGTTCAATGTATAATACATACTTGTTAAACCAAAAAATATATATATGGTATTTTTTTTTTTTTTAATTTTAAGAGAACACTAGTAACTATAGAGGTATTAAGTTATTTGTAGTCAGATAGAATATTGTAGTGATGACTAGGGAATTATGATAGTGAATATATGGAAGTGGTTAGTCAGGATTGGTACAAGAGCATAGCCAGAATTTGTTCAGATGTATTAGGAGTTGTTTCTTGAAGAGTGGAAGAGTAGCTAGAGAGGATATATGTGAGGGAAGACTATTCCATATTTTGCCAACTGAGTTAGAGAATAGGTGGTTACCTGCAGAGTTAGTGGTTCTAGTAGTGTTAATTTGTACCTTCTCTGAAGAACGTAGTTGTTTCAGGTTATTATAGGGAGTTAGGAGGCTGCTAAGAGCAGGTGTTTTTGATGGTTGATATAGGATTTTGTGTGCTATTAGGAGTTGTTGATAGATAAGCTTATTAGGAAGTTCTAGCCAGTGTAAATGTTTTAAATTTATACAGTGGTGAGTTCTAGATTGAGATGCTGTAGCAAATCGAGCAATATTATGGTAAGATGTAGTCAGTTTCCTGAGGTTGCTTTTAGAGAGATTAGTATAAATCTCTACTCTAATATTATAATCTCAACATGATGATGTCCGATAGTGATACATTATGGGGTGTTATTATCATCACCACAAGATGAGTTCTGATGGGTGACATGTAATGGGGGTGAATTACTGTTACCACATCCTGAGGTCTCATGAGACATATGATGTGGGGTATTATCACCACCACCACCTGAAACTGCATGTCAGGGCAGATAACAGGGGGTATTATCATCACCACATGATGATCTCCTATAGTTGAAACATAATGGGGATTGCTTTCATCACCAACTGAAAGTGCATGTCAGGGGGACACATATTCAGGGGTAATATCATCAACATATGATGATGTCCGAAGAGTGACACATAATGGGGGGAATTACCATGACCTCCTGAAGTCCATGTCAGGTGACATATAATGAGGGCATATTGTCATTATCACATTGTGATATCTGATTGGTGACATATATTATCATCAACCCCTGACAGCGCATCTCAGGGTGACACATAATGGGGGTATTATCATACCACTCAACAGTGCATGTCAATGTGAAACATAATGCAGGGTATTATCATCACCATCTGAAAAGTGCCTGCCAGGGTGACACATAATGGGTGGTTTAATCACCACATGATGAGGTTCGATGGGTGACATTTAATGGAGATATTATCACCAGCACCTTTAGTGCATGCCAGGGTGACACAAAATGGGGGGTATCATCATCAACACTTGAAAGTTTATGTCAGGTTGACACACAATGGGGTGACTTATTATCATCACCACCTGAAAGTGAATGTAGGGTAACATATAATTGGGGGTATTATCATCACCATATGATGATGTCTGAAGAGTGACACATAATGGGGAGAATTATCATGACCTCCTGAAGTCCATGTTAGGTGACACATAATGAGGGCATATTGTCATTATCACATGGTGAGGTCTGATTGATGGCACATAAAGGGCAGTACTATCATTATCCCCTGACAGTGCACCTCAGGGTGACACATAATATGGGGTATTGTCATACCACCCAACAGTGCATGTCAGGGTGAAACATAATGTAGAGTATTATCATCACCATCTGAAAGTGCCTGTCAGGGTGACACATAATGGATGGTTTAATCAACACATAATGAGGTTTGATGGGTGACATTTAATGGGGGTATTATCACCAGCACTTGATAGTGCATGTCAGGGTGACACAAAATGGGGGGTCTTATCACCACCACATAAGGACCGATAGGTGACAAATAATAGGGGTTATCATCACCAATGGAAACTGCAAGTCAGAGTGACACATATTGGAATGAAGTATTATCACCACCTGAACATGGATGTCAGAGTGACACATAAAGGGGGGGTGATATCATCACCATATGAAAGACCATATCAACATGGCACATAATGAGGGTATTATCATCACAACCTCAAAGTATATGTCAGGGTGACACATAATGTATTATCATCACTACCTAAAAGTGCATGTCAGTAATACGCATAATGGGGGGGTATTATCATTACCACATGATAAGGTCCGCCAAGTATCACATATTGAGGGGGAAGTATCATCATCACCTGAACCTGCATGTTAGGGTGACATGTAATGGGGGCAAAATCATCACCACCTGGAAGTGCATGTCAGGCTGACACATACTGGGGAAGTATTATCATCACCACATGGTGAGGTTGAACAGGTGATATATAATGTGGGGGTGTATTATCATTGCCACCTGAAAGTTCATGTCAGGGTCACACATCACTAGTGCCAGGGTATAATCTTCACCACATGATGAGGTCCGATGGGTGACCAATAATGGGGGTTATTATCATCACCACTTGAAAGTGCATGTCAGGGTGACACATAATGGAGGGTATTACCATAACAAACTGAAATTGCATGTCAGGGTGAGACACAATGGGAGTATTATCATCACCACATGATAAGGTCCAATGGGAGATACAGAAAGATGGTAATATCATCACCATCTAAAAGGTCATGTTAGAGTGACACATAATGGAGGAGTATTATCATGATAACATGATGAAGTCTGATGAGCAACATATAATGGGGGGTATTATCATTACCTGAAAGTGCATGTCAAGGTCACACATAATGGGGAGGTATTATACTCCACCCATAGTCTCACGTCAGGCTTTGTGCCCACTAAATGGCGCACAGCAACAGTTATCCCACTTCACAAAAGGGGAGCCACCACTGATCCTGGGAACTATCACCCTATTAGCCTGTTGAGCCTGGTCTGCAAGGCCATGGAACGTAGCATCATGGAACACATAAACAAAGACATTGGTAACCTCCAAACTCTGGACCCCACCCAGTTCAGGTTTGTGAAAGGTAGATCATGCCTTCTGAACCTGATCAACTTCTTTGAGGCAGTCACCAAAGCCATAGATGAGGGTAAGGTGGTTCACACAGCCTATCTTGACCTCACCAAGGCTTTTGACACCATTCCCCATTCTGGAATTATAGCTAAACTCACTAAACTAGGTATAAATCCCTACATCACAAGATGGGTTGCCAACTGGCTCACTGACAGAACCCAGACTGTAAAAGTTGCAGACTCCAAATCTGACTTCAAACCAGTGACAAGTGGAGTACCACAGTGTTCAGTTCTGGGACCTCTCCTGTTTGGTATCTACTTCTCTGAAGTACAGGCTAACACAGAAGGCCTCTGGCTAATGAAGTTCGCAGATGACTGCTAACTAGGAGCCATAGTTAAGTCCCCAAATTATGTGGACATCCTACAGAAGGACCTCACTGAGACAGATGCCTGGTGTCAGAGGCATGGCCTCAAGCTCAATACCAAAAAGTGCATTGTTATCCCCTTTGGTAAAAACTCTGTACCCATGAACTACCACATAAACAACAGTCAAACTTAACACTGAATGTATGATAAGAGACTTTGGGACCCAGGTGGACAGTAGTCTCTCCTTTGATAATCACATCACTACAGTAATCAGAAAATCGTTCTATGTTGCACACCTCATCACAAAAGGGTTCTCATTCAGGAAAAAAGAGGTAATTGTTCCCCTCTACTCGGCACTCATTAGACCCATTATAGAGTACAATGCCCCTTTCGGATTGTACCTCGCAAGACATCTGCAGCAGCTGGAAAGGCCACAGAAGTACCTCACAAAGACGATTACTGGCCTCAAACAGATGCCCTACACTGACCATCTCAAAAAACTCCAGCTTTACTCTGTAGCATATTGCCTACTCCGAGGAGATCTCTGCCTAACATATAAAGCCATGTTAAACCCAGAGCTGTTGGACATGGTACACCTAAAGAAATCCCAATCCCTCCAAGCTACATGCTCTAGGAATCTAAACCTTGTCACCACAATACACAGGACATGCTGGAGGGATTGATTCCTGTCCCAGAGACTTCCTATACTCTGGAAGAAGCTACCCATCTATATCAAGCAAAGTTGCTTATTAGCACTCTTCAAGAAAAATCTTGATGAGTGGATGGGAAATAGGAAATACACCCCAGGGATCACTTCTGCAGCTCTGCTGGACAGGGGCACAGGAAATTAACTTTAGTGGGTGGCGTAAGCCAGAGAACCTTGTTGGCTAGGCTTACTTAGGCCATTGGGCTGATAGTCTAGTACCTACCTATGAACCTATGACCCCTATGATGAGATCTGATGGCTGACATGTTGTGTGTGTTATCATCACCACCTGATAGTGCATATTAGGGTGACATATATTGGATTGGGCTATTATCCTCACCACCTGAAAGTACATGACAGGGTGACACATAATTGGGGGGTACTATCATCACCACCTGAAAGTGCATGTCAAGGTGACACAAAATGAGGGGGTTTATCATCCCCACCTGAATGTGCCTGTCAGTGTGACAAATAATGGGGGGTATTATCATCACCACATGATGAAGTTCTACTAGAGACATATAATGAGGGGGGTATTAATATCGCCACCTGAGCATGCACATGAAGGTGACACATAATGGGGTTTTGTTGTCATTCCCACCTGAAATTGTATGTCAAAAACAGTCCAAAACAAACCTGCTAGCAGCTGAAGGTGTTCCGTGAAAGAAAAAGCAGTACTGTGAATAAATCACAAATGAATCACCATGAACATCCAAAAACTCCTGAAATCTTTTATTAAAATGAGGGAGAGGTGATGTGCAGAATCGTACTGAAGTTGCTGAGATTGATTGGATCATCAACCTATGAGCTGATCGTGAACCTGGACTTAATGGTGTGGTACCATTAAAACCTATTCCAAAGACCAAACAATTCAAAACCTGTCACTGATTTTTCCAGCTAGCTTTGAATCAAGGAGAATCATGTGCCTCCCCCCTCACTGCTGCCCCTTTCTTTGCTATTTCTTGTATAGAATATTTTATTGGCATGAACTGAAGGAATTGGCTTATACATACACTGTGATTGCTTTAGATTGTTCCATTATGGTTCCTGCATTGTGAACAACAGCCTCTTATGTGCCAAGATTTATTTCATTGGAACAGAATATCAATTTACGACATCTTGTTTTATTTTTAACTATGGTGTTGCATTATTTTTTGAATCTATCTAAAGAAAGAAGACTGGTATCTGCTCTAGCAGAGCAGTGTTTATTTGAAAGTAAATGCACACCAAATGGAGTGATGTTTTAACTCACACTTGAAGTTTTTCCATTGACTGGATTTTAGGGAGGGTGTAATTTTACCATCAGGTCCTGATAGGATGTTTTACCTCTGGCTCACACTGGAGGTGTCAGCTTGTATAAACTTCTTAAGTCTGCCTTAAATGGAACATTTTTTCAGTTGTAACAGAATCTGAGAAAGAGAAATCTCGAAAGCGCTTATCCATCCTGAATGGTGCATCTTTTGTGTTTTTATATATTTTTTCATAAGGAAAAGGATTTTTATCAAGGGTTCATTTTAATAAAGGATTTCAAGAGTTTTTGGATGTCCATAGTGGTTCATTTATTCACAGTACTGAAACTGTATGTCAATGTGACACATAATGAGGGTGGTATTATAATCACCTCCTGAAAGTCCATGTCACGGTGAGTCATAATGGAGAGGATTTATCATCACCACCTGAAAGGGCATGTCAGGATGACACATAATAGGAGGTATTATCATCACAACCAGAATGTACATGTCAAGGTGAAATATAATGGGGAGGTATTGTAATCACCACCTTAAAGTGCATGTAATGGTTACACATAATATGAGGATATTATCATCAACTGAAACTGAATGTCAGGGCAGCACCTAATGGGGGTATTATCATCACCAACTGAAATTGCATGTCAGAGTGAAACATAATGGGAGTATTATAATCAGATGATGAGGTCCAAAGGGTGACACATAAGCGGGTGGTATTATCATCACCACCACCTGAAAGTGCATGTCTGAGTGAGATATTTTTTTTGGGGGGGGTATTATCATCACTGCATGATGATGTCTGAAGGGTGACACATAAGGGGGTGGTGTTATCATCACCATCTGAAACTGCATGGCAGAGTAACCCATAATGGGCCAGGGTATTATCATCACTACCAGAAAATGCATGTCAGGCTGACACACTGAGAGGTATTATCATTACCACAGGATGATGTCCGAAGGGTGGCACATAATGGGGGAGTATTATCATGACCACCCGAAGTGCATGTCAGTGACATATAATGAGGGCATAGTATCATTACCAAATGATGAGGTCCAATAGGTAGCATATAATTGGGCGGTATTATCATCGTCACCTGAAAGTTCATGTCAGGGTGACACATAATCTGGTGTTTTATCATACCACTTGAAAGTGCATGTGAGACTGACACATAATTGGAGGGGGTACTATCATCACCGCCTGAAAGGTGCATGACAGGGTGACACATTATGTGGGGGTTTATCATCACCACCGGAAAGTACATGTCAGGGTGACACATAATGCGGGGGTATCATCATCACCACCTGAAAGTGCATGTCAGAGTGACACATAATGGGGGGTATTATCATCACCAGATGATGATGATGTCCTGTTGGTGACACATAATGAAGGGGTAATAATATCACCACCTGAGCATGCATGTCAGGGTGACACATAATGGGAGGGTATTATCATCACCAACTGAAAGTCCTTGACAGGGTGGCACATAATGAAGGTTAATACTACAAAAAAACTGCCAAAGTCTCAAATTGTGTAACAAATTGCAGCTCCTTAAGAAAACACAAAAAAAGCAAGTGGAGCCACTGACAATTCCTTTGTAGAAATGTTAATCCACAGGTTAAACGTTTTTGGCCAAGAAGGTTATTATCATCAAAAGGTGAAATTGCATGTAAGGGTGAGACACAATGGGGTTATTATCATCATCACACGATAAGGTCCAATGGGTGACACAAAAGGGTGGTAATATCATCACCACCTGAAAGGTCATGTCAGGGTGACATATCATGGAGGAATATTATTATGACATCATGCTGAAGTCTGATGGGTGACACATAATGGGAGGGTATTATCATTACCTGAAAGTGCATGTCAAGGTCACACATAATGGGGGGGGGTATTATCTCCTCCCCATCATGAGGTCCAATGGGTGATATGTAATGTGGGTTATTATCATCACCACCTGATAGTGAATGTCAAGGTGACATATATTGGATTGGGCTATTATCCTCACCACCTGAAAATGAATGTCAAGGTGACACATAATGGGGGGGTACTATCATCACCACCTGAAACTGCATGTTAGGGTGACACATAATGTGGGGGTTTATTATCACCAAATGAAAGTGCATGTCAGTGTGACACATAATGGGGGGTATCATCATCACCACCTGAAAGTACATTTCAGGGTGACACATAATGGGGAGTATTATCATCAACACATGATGAAGTCCTACTGGTGACACATAATGAGTGGGTATTAATATCACCACCTGAGCATGCATGTCAAGGTGCTACATAATGAGGGGGGGTTATCATTCACACCTGAAATTGTATGCCGAGCTGACACATAATGAGGGGTATTATCATCACCTCCTGAAAGTCCATGTCATGGTCACTCACTATGGTGAGGATTTATCATCACCACCCAAAAGGGCATATCAGGGTGACACATAATAGGAGGTATTATAATCAGCACCTGAATGTGCATGTCAGGGTGAAACATAATGGGGAGGTATTGTAATCAACACCTGAAAATGCATGTCATGGTGACACATAATATGAGGATATTATCATCAACTGAAACTGCATGTCAGAATGACAGATAATGGAGGTATCATCATCATCTGAAATTGCATGTCAGGGTGACACATAGTGGGGGGTATTATAATTACTTGATGAGGTCCCATGAGTTACACATAACGGGGTGATATTATCATCACCACCTGAAAGTGCATTTCAGGGCAAGACATTTTGGAGGTATTATCATCACCACATGAAGATGTCCAAATGGTGACACATTATGGGGATATTATCATCACCATCTGAAACTGCATGTCAGGGTGACTCATAATGGGGCAGGGTATTATCATCACTATCAGAAAATACATGTCAGGCTGACACACAATGGGGGGTATTATCATCACCACAAGATGAGGTCCAAAGGGTGACACATAATGGAGGTCTTATAGTGACCACTTGAACTGCACGTCAGGTGACACATAATGAGGGCATATTATCATTAACACATGATGAGGTCCAGTGGATGGCAGATAATGGGGGGGGGGGTATTATCTTCACTACCTGAAAGTACTTGTCAGGTGACACATAATGAAGGCGTATTATCATAACTCCGTGATAAGGCTAGATGGGTGACACATAAGGGGCAGTATTATCATCGTCACCTGGAAGTGCTTGTCAGGGTGACACATAGTAGGGTGTTTTATCATGCCACCTGAAAGTACATGTGAGGATGACACATAATGCTGGGTACTATCATCACCATCTGAAAGTGCCTGTCAGGGTGACAAAAATGGGGGGGGGTATTATCATCACCACCTCAAAGTACTTAGCAGGATGACTCATAATGGGGAGGTGTTATCACCACTATCTGAATGTTTATGTCAGGGTGACATATAATGGGGGGTATTATAATCACCACCTGAAAGTGGATGTCAGGGTAAAACATAATTTGGGGACATTATCATCACCACCTGAAACTGCATGTCAGGGTGACCCATAATGGGGGATATTATCATTACCACCAGACAATGTATATCAGGGCACACATAATGAGGGAGTATTATCATTACAACTTGAATATCCGTGAGAGGGTGAGACATATTGTGCATACTACCATCACCACATGGTGAGGTACAATGAATGACACATAAGGAGAAATTATTATTATTATCACCGGAATGTGCATGTCAAGGCAACATATAATGGAGGGGTATTATAATCACTAACTGAAAGTGCATGTCAGGGTGACAGATAATCTGGGGATATTATCATCACCACCTGAAAGTCCATGACAGGGTGACATATACTGTGGGGTATTATCATTACCAGATGATAAGGTCCTATGGGTGACACATAATAGGGGTATTATCATTACCACCTGAAAGTTTACATCAGGGTAATACATAATGGGATTGTATTATCATCACCACATGATGAGGACCGATGGGTGACAAATAATAGGAAGGGTATTATCATCACCACATGAAGAGGTCTGATGGGTGACCCATAATTAGGGAGGGGTGTTATGATCACTACCTGAAAGTGCCTGTCAGGGTGACACATAATGGGGGTGAATTATCATTACCACATGATGAAGTCCAATAGGTGACACATAATGGGGGGTGTATTATCATTACCACCTGAAAGTTCATATCAGGATCACACATAATGGGGAGTATAACCTTCACCACATGATGAGGTCTGATGGGCAACAAATAATGTGGGTTATTATCATCACCACTGAAAGTGGATGTCAGGGTGATACATAATGGTAGGGTATTGTCATCACCACCTGAAAGGGTATGCCATGGTGACACATAATGGGGGGTATTATCATCTCCACTTGAAAGTGCATGTCAGGTTGACACAAAATGTGGAGGTATTATTATCACTGCCTGAAAGTGCATGCCAGGTGAACAAATATTCCAGGGATATTATCATCACAAGAAAGTGCATGTGTGGGTGACACATAATGTGGGGTATTATCATAATCACATAATGAAGTTTAATGGTTGACACATAATGGGGGTATTATCATCACCACCTGAAACTGCATATCAGGGTCACACATAATAGGGGGAATTACCATTACCCCATGATGAAGTCCGATGGGGGACATAATGACGGTTATTATAATCTTCACCTGAAAGTGCATGCCAGTGTGACACAAAATGGATTGGAGTTAAATCCCCACCACCAGAAAATACATGTCAGGATGGAGGGTGAATTATCATCACCACATGGGGATGTCCAATAAGTGATACATAATGGAGGGTGGATTATCATTAACACCTGAAAGTTCATATCAGGGTCACACCTAATGGGGGTATAATCTTCACCACATGATGAGGTCCAATGGGTGACAAATAATGGGGGTTATTATTATCACCACTTGCAAGTGCATGTCAGGGAGACACAAAATGGGGGGGTTATTATCATTACCATCTGAAAGTGGATGTTAGGGTGACATATAATAGGAGGATATTGTCATCACCACCTGAAAGGGTATGTCAGGGTAACACATAATGGGGGGGTATTATCATCTCTACTTGAAAGTGCATGTCAGAATGACAAAAAAGTAGAGGTATTATTACCACCACCTGAAAGTGCATGCCAGAGTGACACATATTCTGGGGCATTATCATCATCACATGATGAGGTTCAAAGAATGACACATAACGGGGGTATTATCATCACCACCTGAAACTGCATGTCAGGGTCACACATACTTGGGGGCATTATTTCCACAACATGATGAAGTCTGATGGGTGATATAATGCAGGTTATTATAATCACCACCTGAAAGAACATGCCAGTGTGACAAATATGGTATTGGAGTATTATCCTCACCACCTGAAAGTGCATGTCAGGGTGACACATAATAGGGGAGTATTATCATTACCACCTGAAAGTGCATGTAAGGGTGAGACATAAAGGGGAGGATTTATCATCACCACCTGAATGTGCATGTCAAGGTGACCCATAATGGAGTATATTATTATCACCACCAGAAAATGTATATCAAGGTGACACATTATGGGGGGTATTATCATCACAACATGAAAGTGCATGTCAGGGTGAGACATATTGCACGTATTAACAGCATCACATGATGAGGTCCAATGGGTGACACATAATAAGGGTATTATCAGAACCTGAAAGTGCATGTCAGGGTGACACAAAATGGGAGGTATTATGATCACGACATAAGGTCTGATGGGTGACTGATAATGGGGGGTATTATCTTCACCGTTTGAAAGTGCATGTCAGCATGGCAAGTAATGGGGGGGTACTATCATCACCACCACCTGAAAGTGCATGTCAGTGTATCACATAATGGGGAATATTATCATTGTCACCTGAAAGTGCATGTCAGGGTGGCACATAATGGGAACTATTATCATCACTGCATGATGAGGTTACAACGGGTGACACATAATGGGGGAGTATTATCATCACCACCTGAAATTCCATGTAATGGTGACACAGTATAGGGGGGAATTATCATCACCTCCTAAAACTGCATGTCAGGGTGACTCATAATGGGGAGGCTTTATCATCACCACCTGAAATGGCATGTCGAGGTGACAAATAATGGGAGATGTTAACATCACCATCTGAATGTTCATGTCAGTGTAACACATAATGGGGGTATTAACATCACCACATGATGAGCTCAGATAGGTGACACATAATGGGAAGATATTATCACCACTTGAAAGTGCATGTCAGGGTGACACATAATGTGGGGATATTATCATCACCACTGGAAACTGCACGTCAGGGTGACAGATAATGGGGAAGTATGATCATCACCACCTGAAAGTGCATGACAGGGTGACAAATAATGGGAGAGGTTTATCATCACAACTTAAAACTGCATGTCAGGGTGGGACATAATGGGGGTATTATCATCACCACGTGATGAGGTCTGATGAATGACACATAAGGGGGGTATTACCATCACCACCTGAATGTTCATATCAGGGTGACACATAATGGAGGGGTATTATCATCATGACACGATAAAGTCTGATGGGTGACACATAATGGGTGGGTATTATCATTACCTGAAAATAGATGACAGGGTCTCACGTAATGGAGGGTATTATCTTCACCACATGATGAGATCCGCTGGGAGAGAAATAATGCAGGTTATTATCATCACCAGCTGAAAGTGCATGTCAGGGTGACACATAATGGGAGTGTATTATCAGCACCACATGATGAGGTCTGATGGGTGACACATAAGGAGGGGATGTTATCATCACCACTTGAAAGTGGATGCCAGAGTTACACATAATGGGAGAGTGTTATCATTACCTCAAGATGAGGTTTGATTGATGACCTAAAATGGCAGGGGGGAGGTATTATCATCGCCACCTGAAAGTTCATGTCAGGGTCACATACAGTGACAGGGTATAATCTTCAGCACATGATGAAGTCCGATGGGTGACAAATAATGGGGGTTATTATCACCACTTGAAAGTACATAGTATGGTGACACATAATGGGGGAATTTTATTATCACCACCTGAAAGTGGATGTCAAGGTGACACATAATGTGAGGCATTATTATCATCATCAATTGAAAGTGCATGTCAGGGTGACACATAATGGGAGAATGTTATCATCACCACATGAATGTCAGAGTGACACTTAATGGGAAGGTATTATCATCAGCACCTAAAAGTGCATGTCAGAGTGACAGGTAATGGGGGGTATTATCATCACCTCCTGGAAGTGCATGTCAAGGTGACTCATAATGGAGAGGATTTATCATCACCACCTTAATGGGCCTGTCAGGGTGACATATAATGTGAGGGATTATCATCATCACCTAAAAGTGCATGTTGTGGTGACACATACTGGAGGGTATTATTACCATTTGAATGTGCATATCAGGGTGATGTAAAATGGTGGGTTTTATAATCACTACTTGAAAGAGGATGTTAGTCTGGCACATAATATGGGGGGTATAATCTTCACCACCTGAAACTGAATGTGAGGGTGACCCATAATAGGGTGGTATCATTATTACCTCCAGAAAATGCATGTCAGCGTGACACATTATGGGTTGTATTACCATCACAACATGACAGTGCATGTCAGGGTGAGACATATTGCGAGCATTATCATCACCACAAGATGAGATCCGATGGGTGATACATGGGTGGGGTATTATTATCATTACCTGAAAGTGGATGTCAGGGTGACACATAATGGGGAGGTAGTATTATGGGTGACACATAAGGGGGTAGTATTATCATCACCACCTGAAAGGGCATGTCATTGTGAGACATACTGGGGGGGGTATTATCATTAACACCTGATGATGTCCAATGGGTGACACATAATGGGAGGTATTATCATCACCACCTGAAAGTGCATTAGGTGACACATAATGGGGGGTCTGAGTGGAGAGATGATAAGTTAGCAAGCAAGAGGTAGTATTGCTGAAATTGAATTCATCCTCAGGTCTTGGTGAGTACCTTCATGAGTTGGACACTGTTTTCACAAAATCTCACCAAAACGACACTGATATATAAACTGTATTTATATAGCATATATCATGGAGAGAAGTAGGTTAAAAATTAAAAAAGATAGCTGGGTGCACAAGATCTAGGATAAAAAACGTGCCCAATCCTAGTAGGTGCACTGGTGCCAGGACTGTAAAAGATGACAGTGTAGAATCCTCAAAATATGGAAACATTCCTACAATGGGGACAGGCCAAGTCCAGGGGGGTGGATGGCCCCCCTCTTGTAGAAGGACGTAATAGTCCACAAACATCATAAAAAATTATAGTCCAAAGAAGAGACATAAAGATGACAGACTGGACTGTTAAGGATAAGAAAGAAATTATGTATTGTTACTATTACGCAAAACACCCAGAATTTCCAGACACAAGATATACAAAAGGATTAAGAGAGAGATTAGAGGAAAGAAAAATACTTCCACAACAAAAACTGTTAGAAGCTTCAAATAAAAATATGTATTCATTAATACAACAGATTTGTGAAAATCTGTATACAGATCAAGAAACTTTGATCTGTTTGAAAAAAGGAGCATCAGAAGAAGTGCAAAAATATAAACAACAAAACTTAGAGATTTTTGAAAAGTATAAAAAAAATATGGACATGGAAAGAAAGAGAGATTTGATATGGTGCAATATTTATGCAAATGAGAAAACCAAATTAATCAATATAAAGAAGGCAGCCCCAAAGATATTTGAACAGAAACACAGGCAAAGGCATCCAGATATGGAAAATTTCACAATAAAAAATAATATCATAAAGAGGGAATGTAGAAAGAAGATTAGTAAAGTAGAAGTTAAACAAATTTAAGTTGAAGTTATGGAGTGCCTGCGAAGTGAAGGATTTGGTGTAGAAAGTCTAACACAGGTTACATCACAGCATGATGGCGTGAGTCCCCAAAGTAAGGAGAAGCAGGAAGATCTTGAGGCATTTGAAGAAAAAATATGGACATGGGAAAGAAAAAGCAATTTAATATGGTATAATATTTATGCAAACGAGAAAGAAAAACTAACCAATACAAAAAGAGCAGCACCAAAGATATTTGAAGAAAAATGCAGGCAAAAGAATCTGGACATGGAAAACTTTACAATACAAAAAAATAAGAAGAAGCATAGGAAAAGTAGAAAAGGGCATTAGTAATGGAGAAGTTAAAGAAATAGAAACTGAGGTCATGTAGTACCAGCAAAGTGAAGGATTCAGTGTAGAAAACCTAATTCAGAAAGCACCACAGCAGGACAGAGCAATGGATATCCAAATTAAGGGGGAAGCCAGTGAAAAGGGAAGTAATTGGTCAGGTGCCATATGAAGATATTTTGGAGCCTTCCACAGTAAACCAGTTTAAATGTCACTTGAAGACAGACAGCAAGGGAAGGAAGTGGAACAGGAATATGTGGAAACTGATGCAGTCGATGTTGAGGAGTGATAGGCCAGTGAGTTCCCATATGACAGAGCAATGGATGGCACAGAATGAAATTGAAGAGAATGTGCCACAGGAAGATGCTATAGAACTTTCTATAGAATGCCAGCAGGAAATGGAAAACAAAAAATGTGCCCTCAGTTTAGAAGAAAATGAGTTAAGAAAAGAGTTGCTTGATATAATAGACATAGATAGACATATTAAGATCAATGAAAGAAATAGACTGCAGAAGGTCAATAAAACTCAAAAAGTCAGATGTTTGATAAAAAATGAACACAGTAATTAGGACTGTCCATAGAGATCCATGTGATATAACAAAAGTAAACAGGATATATTACTGTGCAGCTAAATTAATAACAGATAACGTTTTACCACAAGAACACAGGGTAGTGAGGGAAAGGAAGGGGAAAAATTGAATACTATCATGGAAGTATCAAATAGAGAAAACTATAAAGCAATTAAGACAAGAAGTGTCAGTGTTAGAGGCATACAGAAGCAGGAGCAGATCAACAAAAATAATAAGAAAGATAGATGTGATAAAAGCAATGCACAGAATTAGAACCAATTAGCATCTATCATGCACTATCAGAAATAAACTAGAAATCTCAACACAGGCAGAAAAACTTAGAAATAACACAGAAAAATATAAAGGAAAAGTACAAACTAAGCAATTTATTGATGATCCAAAACATTTTTATAGAGAATTGGGAAACAAGGTAAAATGAACTGAAAGACCACCAAAAAAAGAAGAAACAGATACCTTTTGGAGAAGTATTCATGAAAATCCTATGGAACATAAGAAAGATGCTAAATGGATAGAAGAAGTAAAAGAAAAAATAAGAATTTTAAAGGTACAGGATGAAATGGGATGAAGTAACAGCCAGAGAGATTGAAACAAAGTTAAGAAGAGCCTCTAATTGGAAAACCCCAGGCCCAGGTGCAGTACCTAACTTTTGGCTAAAAGTATTAACATCTTTACATGAAGATTTAGCCATGAGTAAGAACTATTTATATGCACACCCTGAACAGATACCAACTGGCTAACAACAGAAAAACAATGCTCCTACTTAAGAGTGAACTTGCAAGCTACCCTAAAAATTATAGACCAATAACTTGCCTTCCGACGATGTATACACTATACATGGTAATTGATACCAATCGAGTTTATAGTCATTTAGAAGAAAACTCAATTATGGCAGTAGAACAAAAGGGCAATAAATGAAAGTCATATGGAACAAAGGATCATTTGTTGTTAAATAAAGTCATAGCAGAGAACTGTAAAAGGGGAAGAATCAAAGTATGGCATGGATTGACTACAAAAAAGCATTTGATAGTATCCCACATTCATGGATAAAATAGTGCTTAAAAATGTGTAAGATACACACTACACTGCTCAACTACATAACAGTGACCATGAAACAGTGGAAGACCACTTTGTAATCAAGCCATAATAAAGGGCAAATTATTATCCCAGGAATAAAAATTCAAAGAAGGATATTCCAGGGTGACTCTCTGTCACTGCTGCTATTCTGTCTTGCCTTTAACCCATTAAGCTGTCTACTTAGCTTAGGCCATGGCTATAATTTGGCTCCTAGAAAACAACAAAGTGTAAAGACTTCTCATCTTCTCTTTGTCAATGATTTAAAACTGTATAACTCATCAGATGAAGAATTGAAAGCACAACTGCAAGTTGTCAAAACTTTTTAAGATGATATAAGAATGTCATATGGTCTTGATAAATGTGCAAATGCAACCTGTAAAGCAGGAAAACTGCAGCACCAGGAAAACATCAGTTTTGGACAAGAATGTGATATAAAAGAACTTGAGCAAGAGGAAGAAATGTATAAATATTTGGGAATTGATGAATGATCAACAATAAAACATGAACAAATGTGAATAAAACTTAATAAGGAATACTTTAGAAGACTTAAATTAATCCTGAAAACAGCCTTGACATATAGGAATAAAATCCAAGCTATAAACCAGTTTTTTCTTCATGTCCTAACTTACAGTTTTGGAGTGACTGGCCCCAAAACATGTTGACTAGATTAGATAAGAAAACAAGAAGGATACTTCATGCTCTCCAAATGATTTATAAAAATCAGTGCATACCAAGAGTATATATTCCATGTTCCAAAGGAGGGATGGGCGTCCCTGAAATTGATTACATGTATAGATCTGCAAACGTGGGACTCCATACATATCTGCTGACCTTCCAAGACCCAAGTGTAGTGAAAGTTTTGAAACATGAGAATAAATCTAAGATGACTTCTCTGCTTAATCTAGCTGAAGCATATCGGTGTCAAGCAGGAATGTAAATCAGACCAGAAGTAGATAAAAATCAGGCAGAAACTGAATGTACCAAAAAACAAAGTAAAGAATATAAGGTGAAGGAACAGACGAGAAGGCAAGAAATGTGGAAAATACATAAATATAGTTGCAAGTATAGAAAACTTCTGGAAGAACCTCATGTTGAATAGGAATGAATGCAGGAATGGTTAAGGAGAGGCGAATTCAAACCAAGAGATGAAAGGTTAATATTGGCGGCCCAAGATAGTTGGCTGCGTAAATGCGGGTTTACAAAGTCCATTGAACATGCAGGAGAAACAGGCAAATGTAGGTTTGGAAAAATCTGCACACCTTGTTGCTGGTTGTGTCATACTAATGGCAGAAAGACTGTATACTGAAAGCATAATAATGTGACAAGATTGTTGCACTGGGGACTGTGCAAACATTATGGTACTGAAGTGGCAGAAAAACACTGGAAACATGAGCCACAAAGTTTCATAGAAAATTATGAAGTTTACATCATTACCAACAGTTTAAAATATAGATGCTAGAAAACCGGATACAGTGGTCCATGAAAAGAAGACAAAAGTAGCATTAATCATTGAAATCATCACACCTAGTGAACTACGGTGTCTTGCAAACAGAGAGACACAAAGTCATAAAATATCAGGATTTGCAGGCAGAAACAAGAGCAATAGTAGTAGGAGCAATGGGTCTTAATACAAAAGAATCTACAATTGTATTTAGATCTGTTACCAATATATGTAACACCATACGAATTGCAGAAGGAGTCATTACTGGGCACATTGCAGATGCTGCGAGGAGCACTTCTGGCAGACATCAAGGACTGAAGCAATACTAATTTCATGATCTTTAATTGTACTTTGACCTAGGAATGGGGTCCGTTCCTGTCATGGTATTAGAAACCCAAAAGATTTGGAGAAATTAAAAAGGGGGTATTTTCATACTACTTGAAACTGCATGCCAGTGTGACACATAATGCAGGGTATTATCGCCACCATCTGATAGTGCCTGTCAGGGTGACACAAATGGGTGGAGGGGTACTAACATCACCACCTCAAAGTGCTTAGCAGGGTGACACTTAATGGAGGGGGGGTTATCATCAGCACCTGAAAGTGCATTCAGGGTAACACATAATGGGTGGGTTTAATCACCACATGATGAGTTCTGATGGGTGACACATAATGGGGGTATTATTATCAGAACCTGAAAGTACATGTCAGGGTGACACAAAAGGGTGGGTATTATGATCATGATATAAGGTCCAATGGGTGACACATGATTGGGGGTATTAGCATCACCACTGAAAGTACATCTAAGAGTGACACATAATGGGGGTTACTATCATCACAACCACCTGAAAATGAGTGCCCAGGTGACACATAATGGGGAGGGGGATATTATCATCACCACCTGAAAGACCATGACAGGGTGACACATATACAATGGGAGGGTATTATCATCACAACTTGAAAGTGCATGTTAGCGTGGCACACAATGTGGGGATATTATCCATCCACCTGATAGTGCATGTTAGGGTGACACAATGGGGGAGTATTATCATCTCCACATGATGAGGTCCAATAGGCGACACATAATGGGGGATGTATTATCAATACTACATGAAATTTCATGTCAGAGTCGCACATAATGGGGTTAATCTTCACCACATGATGAGGTCTAATGGGTGACAAATAATGGGGGGTTATTATCATCACCACTTCAAAGTGTAGGTCAGGGAGACACAAAATGTGGTGCTAGTATCATCACTACATGATAAGGTCTGATGGCTGACACATAACGGGGGTATTATTATCACCACCTGAAAATGAATGTCAGGGTAACACATAATGGGTGGGTATTGTCATCACCTTCTAAAACTGCATGTCATGGTGGCTCATAATGGGGAGGCTTTATCATCACCACCTGAAAGTGCATGTCAGGGTCACACATAATGGGGGTGGGTGTTATCATCACCACATAATTGAGGTCCAATAGGTGACACATAATGGTGGGTGTTTTAGCATTACCACCTGATAGTTCATGTCAGTGTCACACATAATGGTGGGGGTATAATTTTCACCACATTATGAGGTCTGATGGGTGACATGCACTTTGAGGTGGTGGTGATGATAATATCCCCTATTATGTGTTACCTATCGGGCTTTATCATTGGGTGATGATAATACCCCCCATTATATGTCAACCATTAGACCTCATCATGTGGTGATGATACTCTTAAATTGTGTGTCACCTGGACTTGCACTTTCAGGTGGTGATAATAATATCTCACCCATTATGTGTCACCCATTGGAGCTCATCATGTGCTGATGATAATACCCCCCCAATATGTGTCACCCTGACATACATTTTCTGGTGGTCATGATAATACCCTTCATTGTGTGACACCATCGGACCTGATCATGTGGTGATAATAATACCCCCATTATGTATCACCCTGACATGCACTTTCAGGTGGTGATAATACTATCCCCATTATGTTTCACCCTGACATGCACTTTTAGAAGGTGATGATAATACTCCCCATTATGTGTCATCCTGACAGGCACTTTCAGGTCATGATGATAATACCCCTATTGTGTGCACATTATGTGTCACCCTGACATGCATTTTCAGGTGGTGATGATAATACCCCTCATTATGTGTCACCCTGACATGCACTTTCAGGTAGTGATGATAATACCACCACAATTATGTGTCATCCTGACATGCACTTTCAGGTGGTGGTGATGATAATACCCCCCATTATGTTTCAGCCTAATATGCACTTTCAGGTGGTGATGATAATACCCCTTCCATTATGTGTCAGCCTGACATGCACTTTCAAGTGGTGATGATAATACCCCCATTATGTGTCACCCTGACGTGCACTTTCAGGTGGTGATGATAAACCTCCCATTATATGTCAACCATTGGACCTCATCAAGTGGTGATGATAATACCCCTATTAGGTGTCACCCTGACATGTATTTTCAGATGGTGATGATAACCCCATTATGTGTCACTCTGACAAGCACTTTTAGAAGGTGATGATAATACTCCCCATTATGTGTCATGCACTTTCAGGTCATGATGATAATACCCCTTGTTATGTGTCACATTATGTGCCACCCTGACATGCACTTTCAGGTGGTGATGATAATACCCCCCATTATGTGTCAACCTGATATGCACTTTCAGATGATGAAGACAATACCCTTTCTATTATGTGTCACCCTGACATGCACTTTCAGGTGGTGATAATACCCCCCATTACATGTCATCCATCAGACCTCATCAAGTGGAGATAATTCCCTCCCATTATGTGTCACCCTGACACACATTTTCTGGTGCTCATGATAATACCCCTCATTGTGTGACATCCATTGGACCTGATCATGTGGTGATAATAATACTCCCATTATATGTCACACTGACATGCACTTTCAGGTGGTGATGATAATAACCCCCCCATCATGTTTCACCCTGACATGCACTTTCAGGTGGTGATGATATCCCCATTATGTGTCACCCATTGGGCCTCATCATGTGGTGATGATAATACCCCCCATTACATGTCATCCTGACATGTACTTTCAGACGGTGATGATAATAACTCCATTATGTGTCACTCTGACAAGCACTTTCAGAAGGTGATGATAATACTCCCCATTGTGTGTCATCCTGACATGTGCTTTCAGGTCATGATGATAATAACCCTATTATGTGTCACATTATGTGTTACTCTGACATGCATTTTCAGGTGGTGATGATAATACACCCTATTATGTATCACCCTAACATACACTTTCAGGTGGTGATGATAATACCCCTCATTATGTGTCACCCTGACATGCACTTTCAGGTGGTGATGATAATACCCCCCCCCCATTATGTGTCATTCTGACATGTGCTTTCAGGTGGTGATGATAATACCTCCACAATTATGTGTCACACTGATATGCACTTTCAGTTGGTGATGATAATACCTCCCATTATGTTTCACCCTAATATGCACTTTCAGGTGGTGATGATAATACCCCTTCCGTTATGTGTTAGCCTGACATGCACTTTAAGGTGGTGATGATAATACCCCTCATTATGTGTCACCCTGACATGCACTTTCAGGTGGTGATGATAAACCTCCCATTATATGTCATCCATTGGACCTCATCAATTGGTGATGATAATATCTCTATTAGGTGTCACCCTGACATGTATTTTCGGATGGTATGGATAATAACCCCATTATGTGTCACCCTGACAAGCACTTTCAGAAGGTGATGATAATATTCCCCATTATGTGTCATGCACTTTCAGGTCATGATGATAATATCCCCTGTTATGTGTCACATTATGTGTCACCCTGACATGCACTTTTAGGTGGTGATGATAATACCCCCCATTATGTGTCAACCTGGTAGGCACTTACAGATGATAAAGACAATACCCTTTCTAGTATGTGTCACCCTGACATGCCCTTTTAGGTGGTTATAATAACCCCCATTACATGTCACCCATCAGACCTCATCAAGTCGTGATAATTCCCTCCCATTATGTGTCACCCTGACATGCACTTTCAGGTGGTGATGAAAATACCCAACCCAAGTATGTATCACCCTGACATGTACTTTCAGGTGGTAATGATAATACCCCTCATTATGTATCACCCTGACATGCACTTTCAGGTGGTGATCATAAAATCTCCCCAATTATATATCACCCTGACATACAGTTTCAGGTGGTGATGATATTCCCCCATTATATGTCACCCTAACATACACTTTCAGGAGGTGATCATAAATCCTCCCCAATTATGTATCACCCTGACATGCACTTTTAGGTGGTGATGATAATACCCCCTATTATATGTCACTCTGACATGCACTTTCAGGTGGTGATAAACTCCCTATTATGTGCCACCCATTGGGCCTCATCATGTGGTGATGATAATACCCCCATTATATGTCTCCCTGACATGTACTTTCAGATGGTGATGATAACCCCATTATGTGTCACCCATTGGGACCTCATCAAGTTGTGATGATAATACCCCCCCCAGTTTGTGTCACCCTGACATGCACTTTCTGGTGCTGATGATATCCCCCATTATGTGTCACCCATTGGGCCTCATCATGTGGTGATGATAATACCCCTCGTTATATGTCACCCTGACATGTACTTTCAGATGGTGATGATAATAACCTCATTATGTGTCACCATGACAAGCACTTACAGAAGGTGATGATAATGCTCCCCATTATGTGTCATCCTGATATCCACTTTCAGGTCATGATGATAATATCCCCTATTATGTGTCATATTTTGTGTCACCCTGACATGCACTTTCAGGTGGTGATGATAATACCATTTCTATTATGTATCACTCTGACATGCACTTTCAGGTAGTGATAATATCCCCCCATTATGTGTCACCCATCAGAGCTCATCAAGTGGTGATGATAATTCCCTCCCATTATGTGTCACCCTGACATGCACTATCAGGTGGTGAAAAAAATACCCTCCCCAAGTATGTGTCACCCTGGCATCCACTTTCAGGTTGTGATGATAATATTCCCCATTATGTGTCACACTGACATGCACTTTCAGGTGGTGATGATAATACACCCCCATTATGTGTCACCTACTGGACCTCAACATTCAGTGATGATAATACCCCTGCATTATGTGTAACCCATCGGACCTCATCATGTAGTGATGATAATACCCCCATTATATGTCACCCTGACATGGACTTTCAGGTGGTGGTGATAATACCTGTTGCTCATGTTATGTGCATTAAGAAGACGATGAGGCTTGGGTGTTCATTTAAGTAGTTTATCATATGCAAATACATGAGGATGGATGGCAGGAACATTAAACTTAAACTATCTAACTACCTGACTGACTACATACTTGCATGCTCTCACTCTGGCTCACTCAAAATGGCACTCTTGCTTGCACATGCTCTGTATTTATATGCGAGTGCTAGCTCACTGGAAAGCTTCTTAAAGGTATATCACATACATTGATCTACAGCCTCCCCTCTTTACTGAGCTGTCTCATATAAACAATAACATTTCCACAGGCATGCAATTATACAGACACTAATAAAGAAAAACACCAGTCACGTCCAGGTTGCCGTGTATATGGAACTAGGTTTCGAGATGCAACCTGATCTTGTGACATAATAGGACTGGGTTTAGCAACAGAGACAGTCACTGCGGAATGTTCTGCTTGTGGAGTCTCAGAGATCTTCTCAGGTACAGGGATTGCTGATGTAATGCCCTCTGGAACAGGAACATTGGTCAAGTCACTCTGAGAACTAGAGTCTTTGTCACAGGCAAGATGCTGTAACACTGGTTCAGACACTGGTAACAAATGCTTCAGATTTCATCTGAATTCCATTCTTTGTGATTCTAAAATGTACGATCTCGGCTCTTGACAAAAACATTTCACAAATCCAATGCAATCAAAACATTTTGACGTGTGCATCCTATTACTATCTCTCCATTTTCAATGAACTGAGTGGTCTGCTGGTTTTATCATAGTAAGACTTCTGGGACAAGTGCTTTTTCAACAGTTGGGCTTTTACTGCTTTGTTGTTTTAAGCACATGGAACCAATAAATTATTGCTGATTAGTAATGTGGTTCTGGTTTGTCTTGACATAAGTCTCTGGGCAGGTGAACCAAGATGATTATCATGAGGAATGTTTCTGAGATTCAGGAGATTTAAAAAAATCATTGGTATTGTCATGTTTGGATTTCCTCTAACAGCTGTTTTGCACTTTAAATTGCACAGTCAGCAAAACTGTTTGACTGAAGGTATTTAGGACTACTTGTAATATGAACAAAGTCCCACACTTCTGCAAATTTCTTGAACTGCTGACTAGTAAATGATGCACCATTCTCAGATATAACTGTGTGGGCTACCATGGACAGAAAAATGTCACTGTTACTTAGTAATGACAGTAAAGGAAGTGAGGTTGGGAAGTAGGTCAGTCTCGGATCAATCTGAATAAGAGTCTACTAACTCCAAATAATGTTGATCATTCCACTCAAAGATATCTGAGGCTACTGTCAACCAATGTAGTTCAGGAATCTGGCTTAACTAAAGTGGCTCTTTTTGTTGCTGGGGCTTTGTATTATCACACACTGAACAAGATGAAAGTACTTTCTCAATATTTCTTGACATAGAAGGCCAAAATACTAGACCTCTCATGCTTCTTTTGGTAGCATCAGTTCCTGGGTAGCCATAATGCAAGATCTTAATATACCCTGGTTGTAAGGACTTTGGAAAAATCACTTTATGACCTTTCATGATGATACTACTGTCTGACAAAATTTCATCTCTGTATGGAAAATATGGTTGAACTTCTACTGGTAAACAAGATTGTTTTGAAGGCCATCTGCGACTAATAAAGAGGTTTAGCTTCTGGAGAACTGGATCTGAAGCTGTATGAGTTCTGAGCTCATCAAGACATGCAGAAGAAACATTTCTCACTTCCATGACTTGAAAATCAAGTTGCTCATTGTTATGCTGTTCTGTAGTTCTTCTGGGTGATCTGGATAAGGTATCAGCAAGATAAATAAGTTTGCCTTTTGTGTAAACAAGACTGAAATTGTACTTCTGCAATTTGAGAATCATATGTTGCAATCTGGCAGGAGTTGTATGCCTAGGCGTTCTCAAAATAGTAAGTAGAGTTTGGTGATCAGTTTCAATCTGGATAGGTGAAACATGAATATAATCATGAAACTTTGAACATGCAAACACAATTGCCAAACTTTCTTTCTCAATCTGGGCATGTTGCATCTTGGTTTGGGTAAGAATTATCAATGCATAGGCTACTGGTCTATCCTCTTGAAGAATGACTGCACCTGGACCAAACTTAAAAGCATCACAGGAAAGAGTATCTTGGTGTGAACATCATAGTAGCTGAGAGTTGGTGAACTAGCAATTTTCTGTTTCTGGACATCAAATGCTCTTTAGTGCTGTTCTGATCATGACCAAATTATATCTGCATGTCATTTCTCTTAGTGGTGCTGAAAGTTGCCTTAAATCTGGAATGAATTTGTCTAGGTAGTTGACCATGCCAAGAAAATGTTGTTGGGCTTGAACATTGTTTGGAGCTGGCATGTTGAGAAGTGCTGCTTGCTTGGAAGGATCTGGTCGCAAGCCTGAACTGGTAAGAAAGTGACCAACGTAAATAACTTCTCATAGCCTGAATTTGCACTTCTGAGGATTCAGCTTAAGATTCACTTCATGTGCTCTTTCCAGAACATTCTTGAGGTTTCTGTCATGTTTAACTTCACCATTGCCTCCTACTAGAATATCATCTATTATAATAGCACCGGGATAGCCCAAAAATTTTGCTTCATCGCACCCTAAAAGACTTCACTGGCAGAATTTATTCCAAATGGCATTCCCAGAAATGTGTATCTCTCAAATGGTGTACCAAATGTGGTTAACAGTGAAAATTTTCAGTTAAGAAAAAGTATCCAAAATGAGCTCTTTGCATCTAAGACAGAAAAAAAACAGTGGCATTTGGTATAAGGGCAGCAGCCTCTTCGACTGTGTGCATTGGATGATGAGACATTTTTAATGCTTTGCTCAAATCTCTTGGATCAATACATATTATAATATCATCTGAGCTTTTCTTATGAGCGACTACCATGGAAGATACCCATTCAGTAGGTTCTTCTACTGGACAAATTACTCCTAGCTGCACCATTCTGTCTAGCTCAGTTTTGACTCTCATCTGCATAGCTACTAGAACATTCTTTGCTGGTCTGATTTCTGGGCTGACCTCTGGATCTAACTTCATGCAGTTCACAACTGGTAGTTTGCCTACCTTGTCTGCAAAATATCAGCATACTCAGAAAAAATTGTTTGGGTGAAATTTGAAATCTTGTCATGCAGGCTTACATGGTGGACTTCTTTATTAATTGAAAGCAGTCCCAATCTCAAACTGTCTCTGAGGCTTAACAATGACTACATGTGTCTCTTGACTATGAAAAACTGCAAGTCATAGCTGTTCTCAGAAGAATAACATGAAAGCACTACTGAACCTTTGGTTTGAATCTCTTCACCTCCATAAGCAACAAGCTTCGCTCACTTTCTCAAATCAAGTTGTTCTGTAACTTTCACTCTACCAAACATTTCTGCTGACATAACATTGCACTTTGAGCCAGTATCTCCTTTGAGCTTTACGGGATTACCATTAATTCAAACAGTACCAAAGATTTTGTTCTTTGCCTACAGATCTACTACACTCACTGTTTAATCAATCACAGACACACCATCAACATAAAAAGTAGGGTTGTAGCTTTCTAATTGATCAACTTGCCTTATGGAATGCCCTCTTTTAATAAAATAATGTACTTAGTTTGATTTACAAAACCTTTTGAAATGATTCCACTTATTGCAAGAATGACACAACCAAAAGTTAAGCATTTTTCTCTTTTGGGTTCATGATTACCTCCACAATTATGACAGTTGACTATGAAGCTGGGTGGGGGCACATGTTTTGACTTTTTTGACTCACCCTTATGCACTGAGCATGCCCTGGAATTTGCCGGAAAGACTCAGGTTTCTCAGGGACCATTACAGGACCTGTGGTAGCTGCCATGTGCTTCCAACTGTTTCTTTTAACCACGTGCGGCATACTATCAACATGAGCTTTGTCACTGTGCTTGTAAGCATACTAGTGTGCCTTTCTGTAAGCTTGTATAGCTGACAAATCTCAATGGCCTTATTCAAAGCTTAATCACTGTCTTCAAGCAAAATATTTCTCACTGTGTCATTGTTAATAGCACACACAAGCCTGTCTTTTATCAACTCATCTCTCAAATCTGCAGGTTTTACCTTTATTTCTCAAGTCAGTTATATATGCTGCAAAAGTTTCACCAGGCTTTTGATCTGTTATGCAAAATAAGTACCTTTCCACTGTAACATTTGTTTGGAGGTTACACATTTCTCTAAATGTATGTTTTAAGCACTTAGGATCATCCCACGTTTCAGCTGGCACCACTGTATGGTGGTCTTTCCTCTCCCCTGCAAATACAGCAGGCGAATACACAAATTAGCACTCTCTTTCAATGGTCTCTAAACAGCTAGATTAAGCAGAATAAATGCTTTTGTATGTGTATCTTTGTCAGAAAAACAACATGTATGAAAATATCATATTCCTGCTCACTCTTCAGTTTTCTGCGATATTGTTATCAAACACAAACAGTGTGGGTCTGTGAAATCCTTTTGCCATGCCCACAGATTATAGTAAAACACAATGCAAAATGGCCCTTGTAATTATGTACAAACATTCACACACACCAGGTACTTGCAATAATATTCAAATTCACAATAAATGCTTCAAAATACTGTACTTTGCAAAATATGCTTTGAAATAACTGTACTTTGCAGAATAACTGCACTATAATACTGCAAACTTGCAAACACTTTACACACTTTAGATATTCTGAATAGCTTCAGTTAATGTTAAAAAGTAGCACATAGCAACAACATATAGTCATTTTCCCTTTTTTGTACATTTTATGCGATTCAGATATTTTTTCAAACATTTTCGTAATTATTTTGAATATTTTTATCAATATCTCACAGTTTCAGACATTTTGTTTAACAAGAAATTCGTTTTGAGCATTCTGAGGGTTTCATTTTATACTTGTAGGGAAAGAAATCATTTAAGCGAGTTTTAGTACCTGGAATTTTTCTGACCTATTTTGCTAGTCGTTTGAGCAGTAGGGATGATCCACTCCTATATATTCTTCCAACTTTAAACAGTTGCCTCATGGCTGTAACTCTGGATCCCATTCTGACACCATGTTGCTCATCTTATGTGCATTAAGAAAATGATGAGGCTTGGGTGTTCACTTAAGTAGTTTATTGTACACAAACACATGAGGATGGATGGCGGGAATATTAAACTTAAATGAACTATCTAACTAACTGACTACATACTTGCATGCTCACACTCTGGCTGATCACTCAAAATGGCACACTTCCTTGCACATGCTCAGTACTTATATGCACGTGCTAACTCACTGGAAAGCTTCTTAAAGGTATATCACACACACTGATCTACAATACCTCCCATTATCTGTCACCCTGACATGCCTTCCCAGGTGGTGAGGATAATACCCCCCATAATGTGATACCCTGTCATGCACTTTTATGTGACGATGATAATACCCTTCCAATATGTGTCAGCCTGGCATGCAGTTTCAGGTGGTGATAATTATACCCCCCATTATATGCCACCATGACATGAACTTTCAGGTGGTGATGATAATACCCCCCATTATGTGTCACCCTGACATGCACCGTCAGATGATGATGATAATATCCCTTCCATTATGTGTCACCTTGACATGCACTTTCAGATGGTGATGATAATCCCCCCTAAGCATGTGTCATCCTGACTGCTCTTTCAAGTTGTGATGATACTATCCCCATTATGTGTCACCCAATCAGACTTCATCTTGTGGTGATGATACCACCCCATTTTGTGTCAAGCTGGCATGGACTTTCAGGTGGTGATGGTAATATGCGCCATCATGTGTCACCTATCAGACCTCAACATGCAGTGATGATAATACCCCCACATTAGCTGTAACCCAATGGACCTCATCAGGCAGTGTTGACAATACCCCCATTAAGTGTCACCCTGACATGCACTTTCAGGTGATGATGATAATACTCCCTCATTATGTGTCACCAATTGGGCCTCATCATGTGGTGATGATAATATACCCCATTATGTGTCACCCTGACATGCATCTTCAGGTGGTGATGATAATGTCCCCCATTATGTGTCACCCATTGGCCCTCATCATGTGGTGATTATAATACCCACCCATTATATGTCACCCCGAGATGCACTTTCAGGTGGTGATGATAATACCCCCATTATGTGTCACCATGAAATGCACATTCAGGTAATGATGATAGTACCAGCTCCATTATGTGTCACTCTGACATGCACTTTCAGATGATGATGATAATACCCCCCATTATGTGTTACCCTGACGTGCACTTTCAGGTGGTGATGATAATACTCCCAATTATGTGTCGCCTTGACATGCACTTTCAGGTGGTGATGATAATCCCTCCCCAGTTATGTGTCACCCTGATATACACTTTCAGGTGGTGATGATAATATCCCCATTATGTGTCACCCTGACATGCACTTTCAGGTGGTGATGATAATACTCCCCAAATTTATGTCAACAATGGGATCTCATCAAGTGGTGATGATAATACCCCCCATTATGTGTCACACTGACATGCACTTTCATGTGGTGATAATAATACTCCCATTATGTGTCATCCTCATAACCACTTTCAGATGGTGATGATAGTACCCCCATTATGTGTCACCCTGACATGCACTTTCAGGTGACAATGATAATACCTTTCCATTATGTGTCAGCCTGGCATACACTTTCAGGTGGTGATCATTATACCCCTATTATGTGCCACCCTGACATGCACTTTCAGGTGGTGATGATATTACCCCCATTTTGTGTCACCCATGGGACCTCATCATGTGGTGATAATACCATTATGTGTCAACCTAACATGCACCTTCAAGTGGTGATGATAATATCCCCATGACTTGTCAAGCATCGAACCTCATAATGTGGTGATGGTACTATCTCCCATTATGAGTCACCCTGACATGCACTTTCAGGTGGTCATGATAATCCCCCCACATTTTCTGTCACTCTGACATGCACTTTCAGGTGGTGATGATAATACCCCGCATTATGTGTCACCATGACATGCACTTTCAGGTGGTGATAATACTCTCCTATTATGTGTCACCCATTGGACCTCATCAAGTGGTGATAATAATTACCGCTCCATTATGTGTCACCTTGACATGCACTTTCAGCTGGTGATGATAATACTCCCCAAGTATGTGTCATCCTGACATGCACTTTCAAGTTGTGATGATACTATCCCCCATTATGTGTCACCCAGTCAGACTTCATCATGTGTTAATGATAATACCACCCCATTTTGTGTCAAGCTCTCATGCACTTTCAAGTGGTGATTATAATATGCCCCATTGTGTGTCACCTACCAGGCCTCAACATGCAATGATGATAATACCCCCAGATTATCCAGTGGACCTCAATCAGGTAGTGTTGATAATACCCTCATTAAGTGTCAACCTGGCATGCATTTTCAGGTTGTGATGATAATATCCCCCATTATGTGTCACTCAATCAGACCTCATCATTGGGTGAGGATAATACCACCCCATTTTGTGTCATGCTGAGATGCACTTTCAGGTGGTGATGATAATATTCTCCCATTATGTGTCACAATGACATGCACTTTCAGGTGGTGAGGATAATATCCTGCAAATGTGTGTCACCTACTGGTCCTCCACATGCAGTGATGATAATACCGCCACATAATGTGTAACCCATCAGACCTCATAATCAGATGATGATACTACCCCTCCATTATGTGTCACCCTGACATGCATTTTCAGGTGGGAATAATAATGCCCCCTCCAGGTATGTGTCACCCTGAGATGCACTTTCAGATGGTGATGATAATACCCATTATGTGTCACCTACCAGACCTCAACATGCAGTGATGATTATTTCCCCACATTATGTGTCACCCATCAGACCTCATCATGTGGTGATGGTAATACCCCCCATTATGTGTCACAGTGGCATGCACTTTCAGGTGCTGATGATATTACCCCCATTATGTGTCACCCATGGGACCTTATCATGTGGTGATAATACCCCCCCATTATGTGTCAACCTAACATGCACCTTCAGGTGGTGATGATAATATCATCATGACTTGTCAAGCATCGAACCTCATAATGTGGTGATGGTACTATCCCCCATTATGAGTCACCCTGACATGCACTTTCAGGTGGTCATGATAATACCCCCACATTTTCTGTCACCCTGACATGCACTTTCAGGTGGTGGTGATGATAATACCACCCATTATGTGTCACCCTGAGATGTACTTTCACATTGTGATGATAATATTCCCCATAATGTGTCACCCTAACATGTACTTTCAGGTGGAGATGAAATACCCCCAAAGTATGAGTCACCCTGACATGCACTTTCAGGTGCTGCTGCTTACTTTTTGTTTTTATGGTGATAATAATACACCTTCCATTATGTGTAACCCTGAGATGCATTTTCAAGTGGTGATGATAACACCCCCCATTATGTCATCCATCGTACCTCATTATCTGATGATGATAATACCCCACACTGTTTCCCTGACATACACTTTCTGGTGATTATGATAATACTCTCCCATTATATGTAACCCATTGGACCTCCTCATGTGGTGATGATAATATCCCCCCATATTGTGTTACCCATTGGACCTCATCTTGCAGTAATGATAATACCTCATTATGTGTCATTCTGACATGCACTTTCAGGTGGGGACTATAATATCCCCATTATATGTCACCCATCAGAACTCATCATGTTGTGATGATAATACCCCCTATTATGTGTTACCCTGACATGCACTTTCAGGGGGTTAAGGTAATACCACTATCCATTATGTGTCACCCTGGCATGCACTTTCAGGTGGTGATGATAATACCCCTCAAAATGTCACCAATCATATCTCATCATGTGGTGATGATAGTACCCCCCCCCATTATATCTCAGCAATTGGATCTCATCATGTGGTGATGATAATATCTCCTCATTATGTGTCACCCTGACATGCAGTTTCAGGTTGTGATGATCACACCTCTTCCATTATGTGTAACCCTGACATTCAGTTTCAGATGATGATAATACCCTCCCATTATGTGTCATCCTGATATGAACTTTCAGGTGTTGATGATAATACCTCACATTATATGTGTGACCCATCAGACCTCATCATGTGGTGGTGATAATATCCCATCATTATGTGTCACCCTGACATGCACATTCAGGTGGTGATGATAACACCCCCATTATCATCACCCTGACATGCACTTTTAGGTGGTGAAGATACTACCCCCATTATGTGTCATCTATCAGACATCAACATGTGGTGATGATAATGCCCCCATTATGTGTCACCCTGGCATGCAGCTTCAGGTGGTGATGATAGACCCCCCATTATGTGTCACCCATCGGGCCTCATCATTTGATGATGAAAAGACACACCCATTATGTGCTACCCTGATATGCACTTTCAGGTGGGGATGATAACACCTCCCCAAGTTATGTATCACCCTGACATGCACTTTCAGGTGCTGATAATACCCCCCAAATTATGTGTCACCCTGACATAAACTTTCTGGTGGTGACAATAATACCCCCACTATTTGTTACAGTGATATTCACTTTCAGGTGGTGATGATAATATCCTCCCTTTATGTGTCACCCATTGGATCTCATCATGTGGTGATGATAATAAGCCCTATTATGTGTCAACCAGGCATGCACTTTCTGGTGGTGATGATAATACCCTCCCATTTTGTGTCATCTATCTGACCTCATCATGTGGTGATGATAATAAGCCCTATTATGTGTCAACCATGCATGCACTTTCTGGTGGTGATGATAATACCCTCCCATTTTGTGTCATCTATCTGACCTCATCATGTGGTGATGATAATATCCTCCAATTATGTGTCACCAATTGGATCTGATAATGTGATGATGTTAATACACCCCATTACATGTCACACATCGGTCCTTATCATGTTGTGATGATAATACTCCCCATTATGTTTCACCCTGACATGCACTTTCAGGTGGCGATAATAATAACCCTAAGTATGTGTCACCAATCGGAACTCATCATATGGTGATGATAATACTACCCCATTTTGTGTTACACTACACTTTAGATGGTCATGATAATGCCTCCCATTATGTATCACAATAATGTGCACATTCAGGTAGTGATGACATCCCCTCATTATTTTTCAAATATCGGACCCCAAGCAGCAGTGATGATATCCCCACATTATGTGCAACCCATTAGGCATCATCATATGGTGATAATAATATCCCCCATTATGTGTCATCCTAACATGTACTTTCAGGTGGTGACGATAATACCCCCCCTTCATGTGTCACCCTGACATACACTTTCAGGTGGTGATGATAATACCCCCAATTATGTGTCACCCTGAAATGCACATTCAGGTTGTGATGATAATACCCCCATTATGTGTCACCCTGATGACCCCTTTCAGGTGTTAATTATAATAACTCCCCTATAATGGGTCACCCATCAGACCTCATCATATGGTGATGATAATACCCCCCATTATGGATCACAGTGACATGCACTTTCAGGTGGTGATGATATTACCCCCTTATATGTCACTCATGGGACCTCATCATGTGGTGATAATAAAACCCCCACATAATGTGTTAACCTGACATATACCTTCAGGCAGTGATGATAATACCCCCATTATGTGTCAAGCATTGAACGTCATAATGTGGTGATGATAATACCCCCCCATCTTGAGTCACCCGGACATGCAATTTCAGGTGGTGATGATAATACCTCCACATTTTCTGTCACTCTGACATGCACTTTCAGGTGGTGATAATAATACACCCACATTATGTGTCTCCCTGACATGTACTTTCAGGTGATGATGATAATACCCCCATTATGCGTCACCCTGAGATGTACTTTAAGGTTGTGATGATAATAACATCCAATTGGTGTCACCTTAACATGCACTATCAGGGGGAGATGATTATACCTGCAAATTATGAGTCATCCTGATATGCACTTTCAGGTGGTGATGATAATACACCTTCCATTATGTGTAACACTGAGATGTATTTTCAAGTGGTAATGATAATACCCCTATTATGTGTCACCCACTGCACCTCATTATCTGGTGATGATAATACCCCCCCCCCACTAGGTTTTACCCTGCCATGCACTTTCTGGTGGTGATGATAATATCCTCCCATTAAATGTAAACCACTGGACCTCCTAATGTGGTGATGATAATAATCCCCTATTATGTATCAGCCAGACATGCACTTTCTGTTGGTGATGATAATACCCCCATTATCTGTCACCCTGACATGCACTTTCAGGTGGTGATGATAATACCCCCCCATTTTCCGTCACCGTTGATGACACCCCCTCATTATTTGTCACCTATTGGACCTCAACATGCGGTGATGATAATACCCCCACATTATGTGTAACCCATCAGGAGTTTTCATGTGGTGATGTTAATACCCCCATTACTTGTTACCCTGACATGCACTTACAGGTGATGATGATAATACCCCCCATTATGTGTCACCCTGACATACACTTTCAGGTGGTGATGATACTACCCCAATTATGTGTCACCCTGAAATGCACATTCAGGTTGTAATGATAATACAGAACAACCAGACAGTACCCAAAAAAAGTTTATTTCTCTGATGTTTTGGCCACAAAAGCCTTCAAGGAGTACATCCTTTACAGCTACACACCTGCCTTAAATACAAACATCAATTAAACAATTACCTACCTAATTAAACATTAATAAAATCATCAAAGAAAAAATCTCCAGTTACACTCCATGTTTAACCCCTTAGGGGCTAAAGTATCATGCTTTAAAATGTATACAGATTCTTTAAAAAGTAGCTTCTTTTTTATAAACACATTATTACATTGTGAGATTTTTTTTCCAACACAGTGCCTACAAAACCTGCAGACCTACCTTCATGTACCTTATTAAAATGCTCAGCTACTGAGCTTTCTTTTTTATTTCTCATTTCACATCTGTTATGTGTTCCAGCAACCTCACTTTAATGGATTTTTTGCTTTCTCCCACATAGAATTTGTTGCAAGGACATCTGAGGGCATAAATAAGGCCTTCAGTGTCACAACCATAGAAACCTTTAACATGGAAACTAGGTCCATTCATTTTTTAAAGCTTTTCATTATATATTCACAAGCTTTACCTCTACCACAAGGTGTGCTTCCATATTCTGTTAAAGCCCTAATGACATTTTCACAGGGAGTCACAAATTTAGTTTTTACTATAACGTCTTTAATATTCCTGCCTCCTTTATAAGATACAATGGGCATATCGCTTATCCACTGTGAAAAGTCTTTCAAAGACAACAAACATCCCCAGTAAAATTTCAACAAATCTGTTAAAGTTGAACTATAGCAACTGTATGTTATTACCAAAAAAATATACCTTCCTTTTTACAAATACCCATATTTTTGTCATACTGCCTACATCTTTCTCCACTAAAAACCTCTCTATTTCCATATTCCTTTACAAACGTATTCCAACAGCTTTCCAATGAATCATTACTGAAACCCCTGTTCTTAAACATACATATAGTATTTTTCTAATTTCTACTATGTAATCTTGATCATTATTACATAATCTATACAGACGTACAAATTCTCCATACAGTATAGCTTGAATGGTTTGAGATGGATGACAACTCTGTGCTTTTACATATTATAGTCCACTTTCAAATTTTCTATATACTGATGTTCTAAATTGTTTTCCTTCACTGATATCAACTAGTACATCTAAATAAGAAACTGTTTTACCCACCTTCAACCCATCAAATTCTAAACCAAACCTATTCTGATTTAATTCCATCATGATGATAATACCCTCATTATGTGCCACCCTGACATGTACTTTCAGGTGGTGATGATAGTACCCCCCATTATGTGTTACACTCACATGCACTTTCAGGTGCTGATGATAATAACCCCACTATTATGTGTCAGCAATTAGACCTCATCATGTGGTGATAATAATACCCCCCATTATAGATCACAGTGACATTCACTTTCAAGTGGTGATGATATTAACCCCCCATTATGTGCCACTCATAGGACCTCATCATGTGGTGAAAATAAAACCCCACATTATGTGTCAATCTGACATGCATCTTCAGGTGGTGATGATAATACCCCCATTATGTGTCAAGCATCGAATCTCATAACGTGGTGATGATAATACCCCCCATTATGAGTCACCCTGACATGCACTTTCAGGTGGTGATGATAATACCCCCCACATTTCTGTCACCATGACATGCACTTTCAGGTGGTGATGATAATACTCCCCATTGCGTGTAACCCTCAGATGTACTTTCAGGTGGTGATGATAATATCCCTTTTAGGTGTCCCTAACATGCACTTTCAGGGGAAGATGATAATACCCCCAAATATGTGTCATCCATCAGACCTCATTATCTGGGGATGATAATACCCCCCACTAGGTGTTAACTTGACATGCACTTTCTGGTGGTGATTATAATACCCCCTATTATATGTCACCCACTGGGCCCCCATGTGGTGATGATAATACCCCCTATTATGTGTTATCCATTGGACCTCATCTTGTAGTGACCATAATACCCCAGTATGTGTAACCCTGACATGCACTTTCACATGGGTTTCATAATATCCACATTATGTGTCAGACATTGGAAGTTATCATGTGGTGATGATAATACACCCTATTACTTGTCACCCTGACAGGCACTTTCAGAGGGTGAAGGTAATACTCCCCATTATGTGTCACCCTGTTACTCTCTTTCAGGCAGTGATGATAATACCCCCCATTATGTGACCCATCATGCCTAATCATGTTGTGATGATAATAACCTCCATTATGTCTCAGTAATTGGGCCTCATCATGTGGTGATGATAACACCCCCATTATGTGTCACCTATTGGACATCATCATGTGGTGATGATAAAACCTTTTTATTATGTGTCACCCTGACATGCACTTTCAGGTGGTGATGATCATACCCCTTTCATTATGTGTAATCATGACATTCAGTTTCAGATGGTCATGATAATGACCCCATTATGTGTCACCCATCAGCCCTTATCATGTGGTGATGATAAGCCCCCCTCATTATGTGTCACCTTGACATGCACTTTCCAGTGATGATGATAGTGCCTCCCCATTATGTGTCATCCTGACATGAACATTCAGGTGGTGATGAGAATGCCCCCCCATTATGTGTCACAATGACATGCACTTTCACATGGTGATGAGAGTATCCTCCATTATTGTCATCTATCAGACACATGGTGATGATAATAATACCCCCAATTATGTATCACCCTGGTATGCAGTTTCAGGTGGTGATGACAGGTTCCATGTTATGTGTCACCCATCAGGCCTCATCATATCATATGGTGATGAAAATACACACCCATTATGTGTCACCCTGACATGCACTTTCAGGTGGGGATGATAATACCTCCCGCAGTTATGTATCACCCTGACATGCACTTTTGGGTGGTGAAAATATCCCCCCATTATGTGTCACCCTGATGTGGACTTTCAGGTGGTGATGATAATATTCCCGCATTATGTGTCACCCATTGGATCTCATCATGTGGTGATGATAATAACCCTCTATTATGTGTCACCCAGACATGCACTTTCTGGTGGTGATGATACTATCCCCTCAATACGTATCACCCTGACATGGACTTTCTGGTGGTGATGATAATACTCCCCCATTATGTGTCACCCTGACATGCATTTCAGGTGGTGATGACAATACCCCACCATTGTGTCATTTATTGGATCTCATCAAGCAGAGATGATAATACCCACCATTATGTGTCACCCTGACATGCTGTTTCAAGTGGTGATGATAATACCCCCCCATTTTGTGTCAGTTATGAGACCTCATCATGTGATGATGATGATATTCTCCCATTATGTGTCACCTAATGACCCCTGTTATGTATCATCATGTAGTGCAGCTATCCCCCTATTATTTGTCACCCTGACATGCAATTTCAGTGGGGTGACAATAATATGCCCCATTATGTGTCACGCTGTCATGTACTTTCAGGTGGTGATGATAATACCTCCCCCCATTATATATCACCCATCGTACCTTGTCATGATAACACCCCCATTACATGTCACCCATCTGACCTCATCATGTGGTGATAATACCCTCCCATTATGTAGCACCGTGACATGCACTTTCAGGTGGTGATAAAAATGCCCCCCTTTATGTGTCATCACCACATGATGAGGGTGGCCTAATGGTTAAGGTGTTTGCCTTGCAAACACAAGGTGCAGGGTTTGAGTCTCACAAGGGATAATTGGCTAGGCTTAAAATGGCTCGCAAGGGCAGTTAGCTTAGTACTAATCTATGAACCTATGAACCTATGAACCCATCACAACTTATCATATGGTGATGATAATAACCCACCATTATCTATCTCCCTGACATGCACTTTCACATGGTGGTAAAACTCCCCCAATTATGTGTCACCCTGAAATGCACTTTGAGATTGTAATGATAATACTCCCCCCATTTTATATCACCTAGTGGACCTCATCATGTGGTGATAATATCTCCCCATTATTTGTCACCAGTCAGATCTCATCATGTGGTGATGACAATAATCCCCCTTATGTGTCACCATGACATGCACTTTCAGGTAGTGATGATAATACCACCCTTTGTGTCACCCATCGGGTCTCATCTTGTGGTGATGAATATACCCATCCATTATGTGTCACCCTGACTTGCACTTCCAGGTGGTGATGACAATACCCTACATTATGTGTCACCAATTGAGCCTCATCATGTACTGATGGAAATACACCCCCATTATGTGTCATCTTGACATGCACTTTCATGTGGTGATGATAATACCTCAAATTGTGTGTCACTTTTCAGACTTCATCATGTGATGATGTGAGCCAGACATGCACTTTCAGGTGGTGATGACAATACCCCCATTATGTGTTACCCATAGGACGTCATCATGTGGTGATGATATTCCCCATTTTATGTCAAGCTGACATGACCTTTCAGGTGGTGATGATAATACCTCCCCATCCCCATTATATATCACCCATCGTACCTTGTCATGATAACACCCCCATTACATGTCACCCATCTGACCTCATCATGTGGTGATAATACCCACCCATTATGTAGCACCCTGGCATGCGCTTTCAGGTGGTGATAGGAATACCCCCCTTTATGTGTCACCCATCACACCTCATCATATGGTGATGATAATACCCCACCATTATCTATCTCCCTGACATGCACTTTCACATGGTGGTAAAACTCCCTCAATTATGTGTCACCCTGATGTGCACTTTGAGGTTGTAATGATAATACTCCCCCCATTTTGTGTCACCTAGTGGACCTCATCATGTGGTGATAATATCTCCCCATTATTTGTCACTAGTCAGACCTCATCATGTGGTGATGACAATAACCCCCCCTTATGTGTCACTATGACATGCGCTTTCAGGTAGTGATGATAATACCACCCATTGTGTCACCCATCGGGTCTCATCATGTGGTGATGAATATACTCATCCATTATGTGTCACCCTGACTTGCACTTCCACGTGGTGATGACAATACCCCACATTATGTGTCACCAATCGAACCTCATTATGTACTGATGGAAATACACCCCCATTATGTGTCATCTTGACATGCACTTTCATGTGGTGATGATAACACCTCAAATAGTGTGTCACTTTTTAAACTTCATCATGTGGTTATGTGAGCCAGACATGCACTTTCAGGTGGTGATGACAATACCCCCATTATGTGTTACCCATAGGACGTCATCATGTGGTGATGATATTCCCCATTTTATGTCAAGCTGACATGACCTTTCAGGTGGTGATGATAATACCTCCCCCCATTATATATCACCCATCGTACCTTGTCATGATAACACCCCCATTACATGTCACCCATCTGACCTCATCATGTGGTGATAATTCCCACCCATTATGTAGCACCCTGACATGCACTTTCAGGTGGTGATATTATGTGTCACCCATCACACCTCATCATATGGTGATGATAATACCCCACCATTATCTATCTCCCGGACATGCACTTTCACATGGTGGTAAAACTCCCCCAATTATGTGTCACCCTGATATGCACTTTGAAGTTGTAATGATAATACTCCCCCCATTTTGTGTCACCGAGTGGGCCTCATCATGTGGTGATAATATCTCCCCATTATTTGTCACCAGTCAGACCTCATCATGTGGTGATGACAATAACCCCCTTATGTGTCACCATGACATGCACTTTCAGGTAGTGATGATAATACCACCCATTGTGTCACCCATCGGGCCTCATCATGTGGTGATGAATATACCCATCCATTATGTATCACCCTGACATGCACTTTTACATGGCGGTAATACTCCACAATTTTGTGTCACCCTGATATGCATTTTCAGGTTGTGATGATAATTACTTCCATTAGGTGTCCCCGTGACATGAACTTTCAGGTAGTGATTATAATACCCCCTTTATGTGTTACACTGACATGCATTTGCATGTGGTGATGATAAAACCCCACCATGTGCTACCAATCAGACCTCATCACGTGGTGATGATAATATCCCCATTATATGTCACCCTAATATGTTCTTTCAGGTGGTGATGATAATACCCCCCATTTTGTGTCACGTAATGGACCTCATCATGTGTTGATGATAATACCCTCCCCAAGTATGTGTCACCCTGATATGCACTTTCAGGTAGTGATGATACTACGCCCCGTTATGTGTCACCCATTGGGTCTCATCATATGGTGATGAAAATACCCACCCATTATGTGTCACCCTAACATGCACTTCCAGGTGGTAATGTCAATACCCCACATTATGCATCACCAATTGGACCTCATCATGTAATGATGAAAATACCCCTCCCCATTATGTGTCATCCTGACATGTACATTCTTGTGGTGATGATAATACCTCTACCCTTTGGACCTCATCATGTGGTGATAATAATACCCCATCATTATGTACGAGGCAGACATGCACTTTCAGGTAGTAATGACAATACCCCCATTATGTGTCACCCATCGGAACTCATAATGTGTTGATGATAATACTCATTATATGCCATGCTGACATGCCCTTTCAGGTGGTGATGATACCCTTCCATTATACATCACATATCGGAAGTCATCATGTGCTGATAATAATATCCCCCATTGCGATTGTGTGTCACTCATTGGACCTCATCATGTGGTGAGGATAATGCCCCCCATTATGTGTCAGCCATCAGACCTCATCATGTGGTGATGGTAACACCCCACCATTATGTGTCTTGTGAAATGCATTTTCGGGTGGTGATGAAAATACCCCTTCTATTATGAGTAATCCTGACATGCACACTCAGGTGTTGATGATAATACCACCTTATTATCTGCCACCCACTGGACCTTATCATGTGGTGATGATAATACCTCCCACTAGGTGTTACCCTGACATGCACTTTTCGGTGGTGATGATAATACTCCCCATTATATGTCACCCACCCTCCCTTATGTGTTACTCATTGGACCTCATCATGTAGTGATGATAATATGCCATTATATGTCACTGTGACATGCACTTTCAGATGGTGATGATAATACTGCCCATTATGTGTCACCCATCACAGTTCATCATGTAGTAATGATAATACCTGCCTATTATTTGTCACCCTGACATACAATTTCAGGTGATGATAACACACCCGATTATGTGTCACCTTGAAATGCACTTTCAGGCAATGATAATACCCCCATTATGTGTCACCCATTGGACCTCATCATGTGGAGAGAATAATACCCCCCATTATGTGTCACCAATCAGATCTCATTATGTGGTGATGGTAACACTCCACCATTATGTGTCCTTCAGACATGCATTTTCAGGTGGTGATGATAATACTCCTTCTATTATGAGTAACAGTGACATGCACATTCAGGTGATGATGATAATACCCCCCGATTATGTGTCACCTTGAAATGCACTTTCAGGCAATGATAATACCCCCCATTATGTGTCACCCATTGGACCTCATCATGTGGAGAGAATAATACCCCCCATTATGTGTCACCAATCAGATCTCATTATGTGGTGATGGTAACACTCCACCATTATGTGTCCTTCAGACATGCATTTTCAGGTGGTGATGATAATACTCCTTCTATTATGAGTAACAGTGACATGCACATTCAGGTGATGATGATAATACCCCCCAATTATGTGTCACCCATTGGAACTCATCATGTGGTGATGATAATACCCCAAACAAGGTGTTACTCTGACATGCACTTTCTGGTGGTGATGATAGTACCCCCCAATTATGTCACCCATCAGACCTCATCATGTAGTGATAATACCCCTGTTATGTGTTACCCATTGGACCTCATCATGTAGTCATGATATTACTCTCCCGTTATGTGTCACCTTGCCATGCACTTTCAGATGGTGATGATAATACCCCTCCATGATGTGTCACCCATTAGACCTCATCATGTGGTGATGGTAATACCGCTTCATTATGTGCTACCCTGACACGCACTTTCAGGTGGAGATGATAACACTGCCATTACGTGTCAGCCATGTGACCTCATCATGTGGTAATAATAATACCCATCCATTCCGTATCACCCTGACATGAAGTTTCAGGTTGTAGTAATACCCCCAGTTATGTGTCACCCTGATATGCACTTTCATGTTGTGATGATAATACCCTCATTATGTGTTACACTGACATGCAGTTTCAGGTGGTGATGATGAAATCCCCCCATTGTCTCACCCATTGGACCTCATAATGTCATGATGATAATAACCCACTATTATATGTCACCCATTAGACCTCATCATGTGGTGATGGTAATACTGCTTCATTATGTGCTACCCTGACATGCACTTTCAGATGGAGATGATAACACTGCCATTACATGTCACCCATGTGACCTCATCATGTGGTAATAATAATACCCACCCATTGTGTATCACCCTGACATGAAGTTTCAGGTGGTAGTAATACCCCCAGTTATGTGTCACCCTGATATGCACTTTCATGTTGTGATGATAATACCCCCATTATGTGTTACACTGACATGCAGTTTCAGGTGGTGATGGCGAAACCCCCCATTGTCTTACCCATTGGACCTCATAATGTCATGATGATAATAACCCACTATTATATGTCACCCCGACATGCACTTTCCAGTGGTGATGATAATACCCCCTCCCAATATGTGTCACCCATTGGACCTCATCATGTGGTGATGATAATACCCCCCATTCTGTGTCACCCTGATATGTTGTTTCTGGTAGTGTTGATAATACCCTTCCTGTTTTATGTCACCAATCGGATCTCATCATGTGATGTTGATAATGCACCCATTATGTGTCACTCATTGGTCCTCATCATGTTGTGATGATAATACTCCCCATTATGTGTCACACTGATATATGCTTTGAGGTGGTGATGGTACTAACCCCTTATTACATGTCACCCATTGGACCTCATCATGTGGTGATGATAGTACCCCACATTATGTGTTACAGTGACATGCACTTTTAGGTGGTGATAATAATACCCCCATTATGTGTTACCCATTGGACCTCATCATGTGGTGATGATAATACCTACTATTAGGTGTCACTCTGGCATGCACTTTCAGGTGGAGATGATAATACCGTTTCTACTATGTGTAAAACTGGCATCGAATTTCAGATGTTGATGGTAATCCTCGCATTATAAATCACCCGTTGGGCCTCATCATGTGGTGATGATAATGCCACCCCCTATTATGTGTCCCCCTGACATGCATTTTCAGGTGGTGGTGATAATACCCCCTCATTATGTGTCACCCTGACATGCACTTTCAGATGGTGATGATAATACCTCCCCATTATGTGTCACCCTGGCATGCACTTTCAGATGGTGATGGTAATATTGCCAAATGATGTATCACCCTGACATGCACTTTCAGGAAGTGATGATAATACTCCTTCTATTATGCATCACCCTGACATGCACTTACAGGTGGTGGTGATAATACCTCCCCATTATGTTTCACCATGACATGCACTTTCAGGTGGTGATGATAATACCCCCCAATATGTCTCACCATGACATGCACTTTCAGGTGGTGATGATAATACCCCCCATTATGTCTCACCCTAACATGCACTTTCAGGTGGTGATGGTAATACCCCCCCATTATTTGTCACACATCGGGCTTCATCATGTGTTGATAATAATACCCCCATTATGTGTCACTTTGACATGCACTTTCATGTGGTGAATATAATAACCCCCATTATGTGTCACCTTGACATAGACTTTCAGGTGGTGATGATAATACCTCCCCATTATGTGTCACCCTGACATGTACTTTCAGGTGGTGATGATAATACCACCCATTATGCATCACCCATCGGACCTCATAATGTGGTGATGATAATACCCCCCCTACTATGTGTCTCCCATCAGACCTCATCATGTGGTGATGATAATACCCCCCATTGTGTGTCACCCATCAGACCTCATCATGTAGTGATGATAACACCCCACCATTGTGTCACACTGACATGAACTTTCAGGTGGTGATGATCACTCCCCATTGTGTGCCACCCTGACATGCACTTTCAGGTGGTGATGATAATACCCCCTCATTATGCATCACCCATCGGACCTCATAATGTGGTGATGTTAATACCCCCCCTACTGTGTGTCTCCAATCAGATCTCATTCTGTGGTGATGATAATACCCCACCATTGTGTCCCCCTGACATGCATTTTCAGGTGGTGGTGATAATACCCCCTCATTATGTGTCACCCTGACATGCACTTTCATATGGTGATGGTAATATTGCCAAATTATGTATCACCCTGACATGCACTTTCAGGAAGTGATGATAATACTCCTTCTATTATGCATCACCCTGACATGCACTTACAGGTGGTGATGATAATACCTCCCCATTATGTCTCACCATGACATGCACTTTCAGGTGGTGATGATAATACCCCCCAATATGTCTCACCATGACATGCACTTTCAGGTGGTGATGATAATACCCCCCATTATGTCTCACTCTGACATGCACATTCAGGTGGTGATGGTAATACCCCCCCATTATTTGTCACACATCGGGCTTCATCATGTGTTGATAATAATACCCCCATTATGTGTCACTTTGACATGCACTTTCATGTGGTGAATATAATAACTCCCATTATGTGTCACCTTGACATATACTTTCAGGTGCTGATGGTAATACATCCCAATTATGTGTCACCCTGACATGTACTTTCAGGTGGTGATGATAATACCACCCATTATGCATCACCCATCGGACCTCATAATGTGGTGATGATAATACCCCCCCTACTGTGTGTCTCCCATCAGACCTCATCATGTGGTGATGATAATACCCCCCATTGTGTGTCACCCATCAGACCTCATCATGTAGTGATGATAATACCCCACCATTGTGTCACACTGACATGAACTTTCAGGTGGTGATGATCACTCCCCATTGTGTGCCACCCTGACATGCACTTTCAGGTGGTGATGATAATACCCCCTCATTATGCATCACCCATCGGACCTCATAATGTGGTGATGATAATACCCCCCCTACTGTGTGTCTCCCATCAGACCTCATTCTGTGGTGATGATAATACCCCACCATTGTGTCACCCTGACATGCACTTTCAGGTGGTAATGATAATACCCCCCATTATGTGTTACCCATCAGACCTGATCATGTGTTGATAATACCCCCCACTATGTGTCACCCTGACATGAACAGTCAGATGATGATGATAACACCCTCCATTATGTGTCACCCTGACATGAACAATCAGGTGATGATGCTAATACCCCCCCATTATGTGTCACCCATCAGACCTCATCATGTGTTGATGATAATACCTCCCCATTATGTGTCTGTCTGACATGCACTTTCAGGTTGTGATAATACTCCTCATTATTTATGCACTTTGAGGTGGTCATGCTAATATCCCCACCATTTTTTGTCACCCATCAGACCTCCTGATGTGGTGATGATAATACCCCCCCCCCCATTGTGTCACCCATTGGACCTCATCATGTGGTGATGATAATACCCCACCATTATTTGTTATCCTGACATGCACTTTCAGGTGGTGATGATAATCAGAAAAATATTGATTATTGTGTACTTATCTGATTTAGGTGACGTTATGTATTTCTATATCAAATGTGTATCCAGATAATACATTTGTAAGAGTTTGCAGCATTTATTGTTTCTTTCTATGTTTTGCATTGTGTTTGTGCAACAGCAAAGCTACTGTTAAGTTATGATTTTCAGAGTCTTAATACAAAGGTGACTAGCTGATACAGGGGCTCATTGGTAGATAAAACAAGGTTAAATGTTAAAGCATTATATGTCAGATTTCACCATTTTAAGTTAACTTTCTGTCCTGTTATATACCATACTACATTTGTATAAGCAGGCACTAGATGATAACATGAATAGAGATTTATTGAAACTTTGCTCCAGCATGATTTCCTACAGTGTAATATTTTATTTAAGATGATCCCCCAGCAGTCACACTCCAGTGTATTTGTATGGACTGCTATTTTTGTGCATAAAAGGGAGTATTGTTCCTCTTTTTTTACTATTAACATTTAAATAGTCCTCAAACATGTCCATTTTTTCAGATTAACCAGTATTGATAAGTGGCTATGGTTTAGAGAGAGAGAGCAGCACACCTTTCTTAACCTGCATACTAAACTTTCTCTGATACAGTTTACTAGTAATTGCAATACTAGGATCAAGACCCCCCCCCCCCATGCAGAGTGACATTACTGGTAACACCAGGCAAGGTCAGGATACCCACTAAATTCTGCCACAGAGGCCATTAATTACAAAGAAGTGCCTTAAGTAAGGTCCTTCTCTATATTATAATTGTTTGATTTGGTACTTCCTGGATTAGTGTAGAGGAAATTTCATTATTGTTGGTATTTCCTACCTTATAGTGAGTGCAACTGCCCTCTTCACCTTATTGAATGAACCTGAGGTATCTTATGAATAGTTTCTATACCTGGTTCCCTTAATACTGGGGCATATTTATTACCTCTTGCTGTACACTAGACACTCTCCTGTCTGTTTCCCAGTTGTAAGGCACAATGACTTACTATTAATTATTTTAGCCATTGTCTCTACTCTGTCTGCTACTTATATCTAACACCTCACTCCTAGCTCTTAACTCTGTCTACTTTCTCCCATCTGGGCTATCCTTGTTCTATCTCCTTTACCTTTAGCACCTTCATACGCCTATTTAATACATTGTCCTGTTTTGTCTCCTGCTGATAATATCTTTCCTGTTTTTCATGTTAATACCATCTATCTTTTTGTTGATAGTTTTTTAACACTTACTGCTGTGTCCTAGTCTATTAAGCCATTTTTACTTACCTTTGGTGATCTTGACTGTTTTCATGTAGAACTTAATTTGTTCCCGCTTCGCTTACACCCTGCCCCCCCTTCCCACCCACCAGTGGCATCACTTTTTTTATACTGGATGTGTCCCTCCTAATCCAAATTCCAGCCTGTCAACAGGACCACTAACTCCTCCCACCTGCAGCAACATAATTATCACAATAATAATGCCTCCCATCTACAAAAGTTTACATCTGCCTTATCGGCTCTTCATACTTTTACACACAAATTTCCTTTTCAGTGCCCGTAGTTTCATTGTGCTCCTTATACCTCTGACTGACTTCAGATATCATTGGTATTATTACATTTATTTTCTCATTATTGCATAGTTAGAAGCAATTAATAAGAGCTATAGCTATCTTCTCCACTTATTTCTCTTCACTAGCTCAACTTCTGCTTCTCTCCACTTCATACTACACCTCACTCTTTCCTCTCTTCTATAACCACTGAAATTTCAAATGTTTCTCTAGGTGTCATGTCTCTTTCTGCTGCTACTAACATCCTGTTTAATAAACTATCACTGTGTAATTTCAACTGAATATACCGTTTCTACTGTAGTTTACTCAGCACACTAAGAAATTAGGAGTAGCTATACCAATTTATCTCTGCGCCTGTTTAATCTCTCACTTGGTCTTTATTTTAAGCATAAAATACTTTACTACCACCCCTCTTCTCAATAAATAAATAAAATAAATAAACAAAAGTCATGTATGTCCCCTCTAAATTGATGCACCACCTCTCACAAAACCCACAGTATAGTGATACTCACCCCAACCAAGGCCCCCAAAACTCACTTCTTCTTTTTCTTCTTCTTCTTTCGGCTTTCCCCGGTTAGGGGTCACCACAGTGGATCACCTGTATGCTCATGATTGGCAGTGGAGTTTTACAGTGTCGAGTTGCCAGCCCGGCACCCAACCTTCCACAGAAGGCACACACACGCACTCACACCTAGGGCCAATTTAGAGTGTCCACTCCACCTGCAGCATGTCTTTGGGATGTGGGAGGAAACCAGAGCACCCGGAGGAAACCCACATGACCACAGGGAGGACATGCAGACTCCGCACAGAAGGCACCCCAGCCGAGGATCGAAGCCCCCAAAACTCACTAATTATTCTAAATAGTAAAGAACCACCCTTACAAAATTGTGGCTTCACTAAACCTCCTTCAAACACCACCTCATACTCTACCTCTTCCCAACTGCCTTGTCCTACCATTAAACCACTACCTGTTTGAACTAATATAACTAGCACATCAAACCCCTTCACCCTATCATTCTCCCACTGGTCTACCAGAAAAGTTGAATACTGTCACTATCAATCTCTGTAGCATTTGTAACAGAATTGCAGAACTACATGCCTAGATATCATCATATAATCAGAATATTCTTGCTATCACAGGAACCTGGCTTAAGCCTAGCATTAAAGATTTTAAACTACTCCCTCCAGGCTATGGTATTATCAGAGGTGAAGGGCCCCATAAGAAAGCAGGTGGGGTAACTTTAATTTATCCAAGTTCATACAATCTGTCTCCCTATTTACACAATATCCCAAAATGCCTAAATACTTATGTCACTGCTATAGCTTAACAATAAAAAAATAACTATGTTTTGTTATAGTCTATATCCTATTTGGAAATAATATAGCAACTTTAGAAAACATATTCTCCTGGACAACTAATAACATGCCTTATGAAAAAAAATCATACTTGGAGTTGTAAACATCAAGTTGCAAAACCTGACATTAGACTTTCCCTCACCTAGTATAAATCTTTATGGTTGCATACAACGTATCAAGACACCAACTAGATTTAATAATACCAGTAGTAAAGGTGCTATTCTAGACTGGATATTATTCTCTGGCCCTAGTTTATGTGCAGCCTCTGAAACCTATCCACCTTCCATCCTGTACCGATAGAAATACAACTCACCAACTTCAAACATCCTGAAATCTTTCCAAATTTAATAAAGACTCCTTCATCAATACATTGAAAGCCTTTAATTGGTCTGCTCTAAAAACTTACCCACTCAACAAGGCAGTCAGTACTGTTAATACCTTTTTCTTAAATACTTTAAACAGCCAGGCCCCACTCCGATAAAAAAGAGTGAAAACTAGCTATGTATTCTGGCTCAATACCAGGACAAAAACAATGTCTAACAGAGACAAAGTTTGAAAAGAATATCTTAAATTTAAAACTCCCTATAATTTGCAACTGTATACAGAATTATGCAATCTGAGTAAAAAACAAAAACAAACAATATTATAGCCCTCTACAACTTCAACACAAAAATGACACATAAAAATTAAAAATTTAGGATATCAGTATAAAACACGTTACATCCAGGGTCAAATAAATAACCCAACCCTTCTCATAATAGCTCTCCACTATGAAATGCTACCTTATTCAATACCTACTTCAAAGAATGCATTGCTTCCCTAAGTAAAAAATCTTCATCTACATCCAGTGCTTCCACTGCTACTACAATAGCATCCAATCCTCGTATTCCTGTGATCAAGAGAAAAAGACCATGGCCAACATTCTACATACACTGCACAGATTCTCCATACACCTCCCTAACTAAAAAATTCTTAGCCTCCATCCAGTGCTTCTAATGCTTCCCCACTGATAACATCCATTTCTAGTATTTCTGTGATCAGCAGGTTACATCAAAATCAGCATTTTCCATATATCACACACACTACCACTTCCTTTATTTCTATCCCACTGTCCAAACATGAACATAACTCACCCTTTATATCCACTGCTAGCAACTTCTACATAGGACCTGTCTGTACATTAGTGTTAAAAATAAACTTCTACTTAAACTCGAACCTTGTTCCACTGCAACTGACAACCAACCACCTGAATACATAAAGATAGCTGCTGAGGCCATAACATACCCCATCTCTGTCCTTATCAATAGGTTACTAGCTGAATCCTATGTACCCTCACTACGGACAATTGCTATATTTTCCCTCTTCATAAAGGTGGCATCTTAGCTGACTTCTCTAACTTCTAGCCAATTCCAATATTATCTCCTCTTTCAAAAATTCTTGAAAGATATATTCATAACTAACTTCTTTACTGCCTCCTACAAGAATAACTCTTAACATTCATCCAACATGGCTTCTGCCCAACACACAGTACAACTACTGCCCTCCCATCATTCACTGACACTGTAAACAAATACTCAGGCAAATGTGTTTCCTCCCTGTTCCTTGCTTGACTTTTCTAAAGTCTTTGACATAGTTTCTCACCCTAAATGTTTCAGCATAAACTATCTCCTTCTTCATTACTGTGGCTCAATAGCTATTGCACTGACAAGCTGCAATCTATAACATGGCAGAATATTCTCTCACTCTCTGTCTCCCCCTACTTGCATGCCTCTACTAGTGTACCCCAAGGCTCTATTATTGGTCCCTCCTCTTTGATATCTTTATTGATGACCGCTATACCTCCATGGGTCCTGCCTCTCTTATACAATATGCTGATTCCATGCTCATATGTGCATCTAATAACCTGCCTCAACTCCTCCATATTCTACAAGAAGCTTTTTCTTCAGTTGAGAAATAGCCTCATAATAGCCTTCTACTACTCAGACCTAAAAAACAAATTTACTGTTGTTCTTCCCCAAATCACACATGTATGGCAAAGCAAATTTCAAGAACTTTTCACTAAACAAAATTGAAATTGAAGTAGTCTCCCATACAAAACATCTTGGAATGATTATAGAGTATAACCATAAAACTGACCTGCGTGTTTAAAATGGTTTACTATCATAAAATCGAAACGCAAAATAAAATGCGTCTCAATGTTCGAATTTAAACATCGGAAATGGACATTTCCGATTTGTACTAATGTCAAAAACAGCTGTGTATTGTCGAAAATGTCGCTCGCGACATTTTCAGCAATACACAGCACTCCCACCCGTCCCATAACTACCTACCTACCACCCGTCCCATAACTACCTACCTAGCCTAAACACACAGTTATGCAGGGGGGCTGCACCCCCCTGCACCCCCCCTGTGGGGGGCTGTGCCCCCACCCCCCAACTTAATATTCCAACTCCGAGATCGCACTACAGTGAGGAAAGGGATGTATTTCCCTAACCGCACTGTACCACGATCCCCTCACATGAGCGAACGTTAGAATTGCAAATGCACAGTCCATTCACAATGGTAACGTTCGCTCACATCACCTGCCGAAATATGAAGTATTCGAACATCTGTTGTTCGAATACTTCATAGCCGTGCAAGTGCACGTCGGCATTGTGATAGTAAACCATTTAAAAGAACATGAAAAAGACTCACCAAAATTAGGAATGCTCTACAGCCATATAAACTTCCTTAGCAACATCACTAAAACCACTCTTGCCACTACCTATCTTCTACTATATCTCTTATATGGAGGACCCATCCTAACCAATTTTCGGGCTATAGTTAAAAATAAGTTGGAGGCATTCTATTATAAGGTTTCAAATTTTGTCTCAAACAAATAATACCATATCCACCACTGTATTGCTCTTAAGGCATTGAATTCTCTCAAACTGCCTCACCACCTAGATTACAAACAGTTTATCCCTACAGAAAACATTACTGACAAAGTGATGAATGCCCTACTTTTACTCATATTCTTCATTCCTACCACCCTAGTAAACTACTTTGATCTAATGAACATCTACTCAGCATATATAAACCTCGCAAATCCTCTGGCCAAAATCTTTACTCATATTCTTCACTAAGAAATGGAATTCCATCCTTTTGTAAATTAGATATATCTCTAAAATCTCCAACTTCAAAATACTGCTAAAAGACTACCTAAATAAGACTTGGTTCTGCTCCTGTACCATCCCAGGTTAGACTAGTCTCTCACTCCTTCCACCCTCGGCATACTACTTGATAATGCCTTCTTTCTGAACATATTCAATCTATTTCTTAGATAAGGGACATATATCATTTTGCGTAGGCTACATTATATAGTCATCTCTGTTCCAAAGAGTATACTCAGTGTGTTTAATGCTATCTGTATGAACTGCATCTGTGAATTCTTTAACTATTGATAATGTTCTTTTTCAACTTCTGTCCAAATATTTTGTACTATGTATTATATGTATAGGTTCACACTGTATGAACTGAATTTGAATTTTTACATGGTTAATACATTGTTGTTCTATATTAGGTTTTGTAATAACTTCACTTAACTATAACCATATTATGTCAATGTGGAGTTTTCCACCTTGGGGTTCCTCTGCAAATTGAATATTATTCCAGTTGGTCTTTCCTGGTAAACAAATGTCAAATAAAAATAAAATAAAACCTTCCTAATCAGTCCATTCATCACTAAAAGGGCCCACTGATATTTAAGAGAGAAGTTGATGGATTGAAAGTATAAGCTGACAGTGATACTTTTTTTATTTGTCATTTTTAGATAATATAATAACCTAAAGAAAGACTAACTGTGTACATCCCTCTTGTTGATGGATGGCAGTAGGATTCTGTTGGATAATTCTTCTTCCATGGTATTGGTACAGCAGCAGGCTTTTTGGCCATGTATTGGGGCATGCAGTCCAAATAAATTCAACCTAATTTCCCTGTAAAGATGTCATACTTCAGGTCCTAAAACTTTTGGGGTTTCAGACCAAGTCTTTCATTTCTGAATAAAGGCATGTACTGTATCATCGACAGATGAGATGGAGTGGACTGCAAACCATAAGAGTGAGATGATTTGTCATGCCTTGGAGGTGGTATCACTGCAAAGCAAGAAGTCCAGGAGTGCCATGTCTCTGAAAACTGCAGCTGCAGAAGGGACTACAGCACCTGCTACCTGATGTTGTGCTGGGATACTAAGTGTGATGAGTACATAAGCCAGCACTGTGACAAAAGATGCAATGATTAATGTGTGTTTCCTTAATAGGAGGATGAGTCTGTAATGTGAATCATTAGAGACAGCAAGCTGTTTTTACAGGTTAGCTGTTTTATTGTTTTTTTAAAGTGCAGCCTGTTGTGCCTTTTTAGTTTTATGGGAGGTTGAGGTGTGGGGAAGATTACGTATCTTGGGGTAAGTTACCTTGAATATTCTTGGCCCTTAGGGTGATACGTTTGATTTGATGACTAAGCTCAGGTGAATGTTTTCACTCCATTATTATAGAAGGGGACATAGCAGTGTATTTTGTTGAGAAGTAAGACAAATCATACATAGGGCAAACTGGGCAAACCAGTAACACTGAAATTGTAATACTTTCTTTTACATATTATAGATGTACTTCTTACTTATGGGATTGCCTCAAAAATTAGATATTATTTAGTCTTTAGGCATCAGGCTTTCAAAATGACAGAATCAATCTGCTTCCATCCCATATCTGCCCTTTTCATTCTTCTTGTGTTTTTTTTTTCTCTTTTCTTTCTTTCTTTTTTGTTTTCCTAGGAGCCCCACAGACCTAATGATACTTTTCAATCTACAGTATAAAATGCACCTTAGTCTGTCAGTCTGAGAACTGCCCCCCCCCCCCTTAGGCAATTGATTGTACCATAGGACTTGCTCTCTAAGAAGATGTGGGGGCCAGTTACTGTTTATATAGTCTGCTAGGTTAGGTGGAATAATATGTTGTTAGGGTAAAATAACAAAAAATTCTTGCCCTCATTGTCAGCCTTTCAACCAGTTTGTTTTTAGCCCCAGGACTATTAAGTGAATAGCTCAGTCTCTTCATGCTATGCAGACATGTAAATGAGTTTTTTCCTTGGGTAACTGGACATGTGCAACTAGCTTGATCTTGCAGAATAACATATGACTGTTGCTATGTGATAGATAGCAGGTTGAAACTGCTTTTACTTAGCATTAATGGGGTTAGTAGTCCACTCAAAAAATCTAGACCATTCTAGAACTTACAGCACATATCCCCTGGCATTCCTCTCATCAAGAAACATACCTTTTTTACAGCTAGAAAGCCCTAACTTGGAATGGGTAAGCTGGGTTGCTATACTGTTGAAAAGCTATCTTACTCAATTATGTGGCCACAGTGTGTTCTCATCAGCAGATGGGACTGTGACAACTATTAATGGTAGATGGGGTTACAGATGTTTACTTCTGAGATTATATGTCTTTGGCTAGAGATGAGTCTGGTAAAAGGTCGCCGATTACTGAACTCCTTGCTTGACTTCTTGGAATAAGACTTTATTATTGGTTGAAAGTTTAACTGTATAATCTCTCAGAAGTATACGTTTATGTCTTATCTCTCAAACATAGCTTTTTTCATCTTCTCGTTAAGTACTTCAGTAAGTTTAAGAATTTACTTTGTGCTGCAGGTGTTGGGGTACACCCCATTTTTGTCCCTCATTGCTACATTCCCTCTTTGCACCAGGTACGTTCCTGAATAGACAGATTTACACAACATCATATCCCTTATGTACTACCACTTCTTACATTATGTAGTCCAACTCCTCCCAGACCACTCTGTGCTGTTGGTTGACCTATTAAATCTGAAGAGAGTGTCTTCCCTGCATAGACTTGAAACATTTCAGCCATGAAGGCAGGAAGTATTTTAGCAATGTGTCATTGTCCACAAAGAAACATCATTCCCATGCCTGTCCTTTTAAACAGTTGAAAATATTTTATCCACTGTAGGCTCAGGTAAAGGGAAGAGGGTCATACATGATTTGAATGATGAATGGCAGCATCTGAACCATCTGTTGCAGGAGCTGTCCTCATTGCTGCAATAGGATGAGGTTAACTACAGAGCCTTAATAAAGGAGTTTAAAGACAAGGTTCATGGTCTTCTACATCATTAAACTGCTTTGACCTTGCAGATGTTGAAACTTGATTATTTTAGTATGACTCCAGTGGCATGTAAGACTTTGGTTAAGAGTATTTACATCTACTCAAGGCAGAAGACCATACCTGGGACTTCTCACCATGAGGTAGGACAGAAAATACATTGTATAGGGGTATCATGGATTGCCTTCAATCCCATTTGAATCAGTGTTGCTCTTATTCTATTAAGTTTGACCAAACAGCCCAGGAACTGATAGGCCTACTTGTAATTTCCAATGTTTCAGAGGCTCAAAAGAAGGCATGAGTGACTGTCTTTACAATACATGAAATTATGGCTGCTATATTTCACCTTCAATCAGGTAAAGTCCTGGGTCTGAATGTTGTTGTTTCCTGGCATTTATAGGGTAGTCTCACCACCCATGACTGAACTGCATTGGGAAGAATCAAATGGCTGTTCCATCCAGAATCTTCTCCTCCATTGACTTGAGACAGGGTGTCTGTCTCTGTAATTCAAAATTTGGGAAAGAACCCCTTCCAGCTTTAAATGTACACTGTACAATCTACAATCTATTTGAACACGTGAGCAGTAGGGATTAAGTCCTTGATGCTGCTATTGATCCCCCCAGATCAATGCATGCTTATACAATATTAAGCATAGTATGCTGGAGCTGATCCAAGAAAAACTGAATGATCATCCTTTTTTGGCTGTAGCCCTAGATGCCTGGAAAGTATAAAATAGATTGCCATATTTGTTTCTGGTACAAGAGTGTTTCAGGTTTTCTCAGGCCTTTTTGAGTTGCTGAAGAGGATATATGGGTCAGCAATGTCAGGTGGAAAATTGGGCTTCCATGTTCCCTGCTTTCATACTTAAACAAGGCACTGTGCAGGCTACCCACTGTTCCCTACTTTTTCCTCTTTAACTCTATGCCCTCGGGCTGCATGATTATATGGTGTAGGGGGATGTAGCCCTGATTTTGACTCAGGAAACCAGGGTACAGTTAACAGCCCTGGTATTAGTGGAGCCTGGCAGGGAGTGATAGACGTGAAAGGGCATGACCCTCTTGCCAGTCCCAAAGGGTGGAAAGAGTCGCATACACATTGCAGCACACCTGGTAAGTGTGATTTCCCTACTAGACACCAGGGGAAACCACCTCATGAGCTTCAGGACTGAGGTGAGGGTTACATGAAGGACATGTTCCCTACAAAAGTAAGGAGGACATCCTTCATGATCTGCTCAGCCCATTCCATATCTCTTGTGTGAGCAGGGACATCAGAGCTAAAACAGAAAACCAGGAATCAACAGTGATGTCTGCCTTAGTGATGATGCCTCCCAGTTGACTCTTGCCCTGGTGATGGAGAATACAGGTGCTAACTGAATGGGCTAATTGACAGGTGGGGATATGCAAAGTATGGCAAAAAAAACAAACAAACAAACAAAAAAAAAACCTCTTCAATGTCAGACAAGTTACATTAAAATGAGAAGTAGCACTGGTGTATGCTCTGTCCTGGGGTGCAATGTGCTAGCTCTGTTTGCTGGTAATATTTTGCCTTTTTTGTAAAAAATCCTTTTCTGTTCTTCATACATGTCTGCTTTGAAAAAAATATTGATGTGTTTTCAGGATGTAAAATTCATTTGCTCATATCACTAGCACTTTAAAAAAATGGTCTACTTCAATAACCTTTAAGGATTGTCACCCTTTCTGATAGCCCACATTCTGGGATTTATGCCTTGTTCAATGGGGCATACAAGTGAGCACAGGCTTGTTATAATCTCATAGGACTGGCAAGTTTTTCTTCATCAGATGTCAATATTTTTGCTACACCTTAATCATGTTTGTTTTAATTAAGATTCTGTTGCTTCCAATGACCTTTTTACCAGCTTTACAATACCTCCATAGCTCCCTACTCTCAGGTATTTTATAGATGAGGTAGGATGTTAAAAGAGCATTTGTAGTTTCTCTTGGTACCATTTTTAAGGGAAATTGCCAACATATATAGTGGGGGACTAGGTTTCCTCTGCTGCTTTCATATGTTGAGGTTGCCATGTTAATTAACCAGTGCTGTGGACAGATCCAGGTTACATTACAAGTTGGAGGAGCTTAGACTATGAGCTTTGTACTTAACAGTGGTGAGGAACTCATGGGCTCATACGTTCATAGGTAGGTACTAGGCTATCGGCCCATGGGCCTATGTAAGCCTAGCCAGCAAGGTTCGATAGCTTACGCCACCCAAGAAAGTTATTTTCCTGTGCCACTGTCCAGCAGAGACACAGAAGTGATCCCCGGGGTGTATTTCCTATTTCCCATCCACTCATCAAGATTTTTCTTGAAGAGTGCTAATGAAGAACTTTGCTTGACATAGATGGGTAGCTTGTTCCAGAGTATAGGAAGTCTCTGGGACAGGAATTTATCCCTCCAGCGTGTCCTGTTTATTGTGGTGACAAGGTTTAGGTCCCTAGAGCATGTAGCTCGGAGGGATTGGGATTTCTTTAGGTGTAACATGTCCAACAGCTCTAGGTTTGACATAGCTTTATATGTTAGGCAGAGATCACCTTGGAGTAGGCGATATGCTACAGAGTAAAGCTGGAGTTTTTTGAGGCGGTCAGTGTAGGGCATTTGTTTGAGGCCAGAAATCCTCATATTAGGGTCCTGTGATCTGTTTTGGTGAAAGGTGTTAATTCTGCATTATACACAGATGACCCATAAACTGTCATCAATGACTGAGCAAATTATATAGGGTGTACACAAACTCTTGACCTTGGCTCTGAAACTAAAAAGCACCCTCTTCCTGTTATATCTGATTTATCTGGTAAATAAATTCAGACCAACAAAAGACAGTCCTCCCTAAAAGGTAGCAGGAGAAGGAGGTAATCAGTTGGCTCCCAGCACTTTTGTTAGATTCTATGATGCTGTACCCTGAGATGTTTGATTGCTAGTTTTCATGCTGATTAGGTTGACCACAATGTATATTAGCAGGTTAGAGCCTACTTAACAGATAACCTGCAGACATGTATAATTTTTCTAACAGTATGATAGGATATGATCTAATCTGGCATGTGGCTGCAGTGATGATTGGCCATTTTTAAGTGTCTACATCAGGTTTCTACACATTTTTGTCACAGTATAAGATAGTGCGAAACTTCTGTCAGCTCCACCTTACAATTATTTACAGCTATTGCCACTATAGTGCATTTTTCCTGCTTGGGGGGGGGGTGACAAACAACTGGTTCTTCACCCCTCTGCTCTCCCTGTATGCATTATAGCTCTGTTTAGACCACCAAGAACTTCATATTCATATTGCATTTCTTCACTTTTCTGCTGGTGATATTTCTCTTTACAAATGAGAACATCTGTCCATATTTTTGCTACATGACAATCTATCTAAGTATTCTGGAATGACATTCGGAAGACACTTCAGCTGTGGTGGGGTGCTGAATTTTTTATAGTGACAAGTCATTGTTTTTAGCCCCACTGCTCTCACTGTATGCACTACATCTCTATCTATAACACAGAGAAATTCAAATGACGTATTGTATATCCTCTTTTCTGAGGGAGATATTCCTCTTTACAAGTGAGATCATCAGCCCATATTTTCACTGCTTGCAAATTTATCTAACTTCTGGAAGAACATTCAGACTATACATCAGCTCATACCTCTCAACCTCTTAGTGCAAGAAATCTGGACAAAGTTTGACATAATGGGGGGACAAAGACTCAAAAATAGGGACAGGTTTTATATATTACTCTTACAAACTTAGAAAGTCACTAGAATAACAAGATTTGTGTTAGCATGCATTATCTGAACAACATGAAACCCAAAACTAAAATTTGTGTCATTATTTAGTGACTTCAGAAAAACACAGATTTTATAGGAACAGATCAAAAATATGAAGCAAAAATCTGGACATTCTGTGAAAACCTGGACAGCTAAGAGGTATGCTTCATCTTTGGTGGGGTGATGAATTCTCTTTATCAGACCACAGCTGAAATTGTTTAATGTCCCTATATATGACAGACTGTGCGGCAGGGCTAGCCACCTGGCAGTGTAAACCTTGGCGTGAGATGACTGTCATTGTTGAAGTGACACCCCGACCCCATGTGCAAAATGGAAAAAAGGGATTGAGAATGGATGGAAGAATGGATATGACAGACTGTAAAGAGGTAACAACAGTAATTCTCTGGCTTTCCTGCCTGCCTCCAGGAGGTGTACAACTTGCTTTCCATGTTTATTTGAGGTGTCCTGTGGCCACAGATTATACACACTGGAATGCAGAGCTGAATCTAGTGACTGTGAGAAATGTCTAAGGGTCAACAAGAAATGCTGGGGGAGCAAAGTCAAGAATGACACTGCATTATGAAAGGTATTACCTGCACATATATGGCTGTTGACCAAGTTGATATTGCAGACAGTGTGGAATTGTAAGCAGTATCTTAAGTAACACTGATATATCTTGGTGATTGTAGTCATTTGTTTTGTAAATGCATCTGGGGCAAAACACTGAATTACTACAACATTGAACCACAAAACATTGAAACCATAATGTTGAAAACACATAATACTGAAAACGTACAGCAATGAAACCACATAACACTGCAAATTTAAATAATCACATCCCATAACATTGAATGCTACAATTCACACATTAGTAATACCCTCTCTACCTCAAACATAACTAAACCAAGAAACACACTTGTTTCAACATTTCTGCAGGAGGCAAGCCCCCCTGCACTCCCCACACCCCCTGCAAGATCGCACTACAGTGCAGACAATTTAAATTTCCCATTCCCCACTGTATTTCAATCTGCATACAGAATATACAAATAATATCAGAAACATGTACCTCTAGTTTCATGACAACACCTACACACTGCCAAAATAAAAACTTACTCCCCTACTCACTTATACCATCACTTTCCACAACACTAACATGACTTTTTTCAGACTAATAAATCCATCACTCAAACACAACAATTCTTAACCATTATCTGATAAACTTTTACTATACAACTTGACAATTTCTCTTAAACCACAAAATATACTATCTGCCATGTTTGTTTACTACATACTACAACTTCTTAAAGTGATATCACAAAATTAGCACTTCATTCCATAACCATGTAACATTTTCAATGATATAAGTCTCAATGATTTAAATTTTCATTGTTATGCAATTTCGATATTCTAACTTTTCAGTGTTCTGAACTTTCAGTGTCATGGTCTCAATGTTTTGTGGTTCAACGTTATAGTAATTCATTGTTTTTAAGTACACCCCTGTGGTAGTGTACTTTTCTTTTAAAGGTTGAGGTTTTGGTTTTGTATTATGGTGTTATGCACTGATCAGTGCTGATCAATGTATGTTTAAACCATTCAATAAAAATGAGGATTAAAAAAGAGAAAAGCAATATAACACAATACTACTGCTAGATATAGTTTTATTCTAGGGTCACTCTGTCTCTATTCACAACTCTAGATGTGTAATAGCCTCAAAAAAGTATATGAACACACATTCTCTCTCTCTTTCTCTCTCTCTCTGTTAGTAAACTTTCCTTGTTTCCTTCAGACCTCACAGATTTTTCCCACAGAACAGATACGTCAATCAAGACCATTTTCCCATCTGTTTGTTTTAAATATTTATTCTTCCATTTTTTTCAGAAAATAGGAATGTATTTATAAGGTCCTAAATACTAATAGATTTTTTTTCAACATTAGTCATACCATGCCCTACTGGAGCTGCATTATTTATCTATGTGCTACTTTATGTCATGTTAGACTTTATGTCTTCTCTGCTACCAAACATATCATGCAAGCAAATGTGTGTGTAGAACTGGATTTAGACCGATACTAATAATGAGTAGCACAAACATAATTATTTCATTCATATTCTTATTTCTAAAGTGTCTTTGAACCTTGCAGGTATCATCATTACTGCACAATGCTCATTACATTAGATGCAACGTGCCCTATTATGCAAAAAAGAAAAAAAAAAGCTACAAAATATTCCTTTGTATCTACAGTGACCAAACTCAGTTGTATCAGTCCTTTTAAGCTGGAATTACAACATGAAAGTTTTGTACAATACAACTAGGTATGTTAATAATGTGTTGCATCAGCGGCCATTATTATGTCTTTGGTCAGCTACTGTGCCCTATGATCCTTAGTTCCAGATGTATGGGCTTCATTGACATGATGACATATTCACCTAACTGGATGCTCTGGGTATAGTATCTTTAGCTGAGTGTGCCATTAGCTGCATTTGGGCATCAAGTAGTGTCTGCAGGTCGTGACGGACAACACTGACACCTCAGTAATGAAAAATGTAACAGCAGAGCCATTCTTACCATGTGAAGCTTCATGGATCAGTACACAGTGAGCGTTAAAGGAAACATATTGAGTGCCAATAACAAAGCAATTAAACTATGTATCAGCTGCACAGTCTTTCTTCAGGGGCAATATCATCCTCAACTTCCTAATTAAATGTACTACCTTTGAGGTGACAGTATATCAGCAAATGTTATGCATAGATATGGGAAGGCCAGAACTGAAGAGGACTTTTATTTATTTATTTATTTATTTATTTTTGCTTAACTTAGGCTTTGATAGGTTAGTAACAGGAAACCAAGCTTTGACTGTATGGCATCAATATATAGCTGTAATTGCATGGGCCTTTGTAAGCATATAAATTGAAGCCAGTTAATATTGCCTGGAGACAAAGGGTAATCCAACAAGTACTTTATTATGATTCGGTCATAAAAATGCAGATACTTTCAAATATAAATTTGAAAAGCAAATAAAAACAAATGTAGCAGTTCACATATTTCACCCTGTATGATGACTTTCTTGAATTTATTTAGTCTTAGGTCAAGGACAGATGGTCACATGATTTCTTCTTGTTCTGCAGTGGAGGTCATGTCACTTAAAACGTCACATGCACAATAGTGGTTTTGTTCTGGGACGTCTACAAATGAAGAGGTTGAAGAAAAGCTACACATGTGGATGTTTAAAACAACAGCCATTGTCAAGTGTGAAACAGAACAGCAAATGGGTCAGCTTACACAGGTCAAACATATCTCTATGAAATATTTATTTTCTTTTTTTCACCCCAAAAACTCAAATTGTTTTAGAGTCATTCTTTAGTGGCATATTTACAATTTTTTTACTATAGTGCATTCCTTCCTGAATTAAGTGCAAAGTGATGCCTTCATTCCCATAAACTGTCCAGGGAAAATCTTGCAGTGAGTAAATAGGTCATGATGCATTCTTTCTCCATCCACGTGCATTTTTGCCGAACTTGTATACTAATCTTCGGTCCACCCTATCCAGAATTCCAGTTTTATAGTAGTGCCTGAAATAATAATTTTACAAATTTATAAAAAAACTTTACAGGTGATTACTTTATAGTTTTTAGATTATCATGTTTATCAGTTAACAACTTTCCATGAAGTAACTTAAGAATTTCTTGTGCCACCTTTAAACACTGGCTTCCTGTGTCTAAAAGACAGAAACATTTGTTACTAGTTGGGAACCTATTCTCACAGAAAGAAAAGACCAAAACAATTGCCATTGTTAACTGTTGTGCACAAACACTTTGCATGTACGTTCTGTTTAATTCTTTATATGCACATGTCAAACTATGGCCCCCTCTTTCTTATTCTTTCTATTTACTTCCTATTTTAACTATCTGCCTATCTGTATTGCTTAACCATATGACTATTTATGTATGGCTGCCTGTCTCTATCAGTTGCTTAACTGTGTGAATGACCAGATCCAAAACAGACACAGTTCTGCCATGATCATAGCCATATGCAAAACAGGTGAAAAATGCACAGTTAAGTAAAACTGAAAGAATAAGCACTGCTACAAAGAGGATATATATATAATAAGAAATTGCAATGCACTGATGCATAAAAACCTTTCTTTGTACATCATCAGAAACAAAACAGCATAAGCAACATACTCTACGGGAGAGGAAGAGTACAGAAAACAAAAATAAACAGTTTTAGGAAGTAAAATCATGAAACCTTTAACATGGTTCAGTTGTATCAAGGGATATGAAGCTGAATAAATAAATGTGTGCCACTGCACCTTGTACAGCTGGGTTTGTATTCAGATTACAGCACTGTGCATCACATCACTGGGTCTAAGTAGGAAGTTTTGGAATCCTTCTTGTAAAAGAAAGGAAGTTACGTGCAGAGAAAATCATAAATGCAGTAAAATCTAGTACCCATTATTAAAACTTGGGAAACTGTGGAATTCTAACTTTTTGCCAAACACAGCACACAAGTGAGAATGAAAATATACTACCTGATGTAAGGAGTTTAAAGACAGTTCTTCTATGCCTAAATGTAACCCTAACCTAAACTCTAACTGTATCAATAACTGCAAATGTATTCATTACCTTAAAGCTAAGCTAATATGCCAGTTTAAGTCTGCACTGTAGCCATAACAATATTAGATTAATCAATTAAACCAGTCACCTTAGGTTTAGAGGAATCCTAGATATAAAATAAAGACTTAATCCTAACGGTAATCACAGTTTTAAATATAATTCTAGCACCTATTCTGTCTCTCTTTGGTACTGTCCAGTGATAATCTGAATTCTAATTTAACACTTTTATACCTGCCTACTTCTAACTGTATCCTTGTTGTTCTAACTTGAATTCAACTCCAACAGTAACATAAACAATCTAGATTTACACCTAAACCACTTCTGAAGATAAACAAAACTATATAATCCCCAAATATGAACCTAAATCTTAATGGGGGGGGGACCTGTGCTGACCTAGATTTGAATGTACATCTGACTCTATCCTATTAATATTCATGTCAACATCTGTCTAAGAGATAACTAAAATAACCTGTTTCACTTAAAGTGGTTATTTACTAGTTGTTCCACTTAGAAAGAAAGGAAGAAAGAAGGAAAATATTTGTTTTTGTATAGATGGTTTTCCCTACAAGTATAAGATAAATGTAACATGCTGGATCCGTGGGTTGCAGATGACTTTTATATTTGTGCAAGAAGGATATGTTTGTATGTCACACACATGCTCATATACAGACATATATACAAAAAAGTACATTTTCAAAATGTGTGGCCCAATGGGTTGCATATGATTTTCATTTGTACTCTTTGCAAGTTATGTCATGAATCACTACATCTCCCCTATAGTACAAATAAATAAAACTAACGCACAGTCCTTGGTTTCCCCTAGACTACTTTTAATTAACCTACTTACTTGTGGAATGGGGATTGTATTATTGTTACTTGTAGTATTATTATTCCTCTTTTTGCTTTATACTTTCCTGATCTCCCAGTGTCCCCATTCATGGCTGGGTCTAGCAGCTACTCCTTCTACCCCTGGACTTTCTGTAATTCAGGTCGGGATCAACATGGATCTTCTGCCAGCACGTTCATTTAATGTTCTGCTTTAATTCCTCCCCAAATGTCTATTTCATATGAGGACTGCTCCCTTCTATCAACCACACCTCCCTTTAGGGAGCAAACAGATGAATGCCCCCTCTATGATGGACAAGTTCTTCCCTCCCTATCATCACCTTAGAAACCCGATCTGTTAATATATCCTGGGTTGTCTGGGCCTTAGTTAGGGCTTTAGCCTTCTATGCCATGGCACTGACTTCATTATCCTATTACAGTAATAATAATAATATTGTATTTGTCGGAAAATGAGCAAGTATAAAATAGGTAATCTTCATTCCTGCTTTCCTTATTGATTATAAAAATTCAAAAGCCAGAGAAAATGAAACGCCATTCATTTTATTGGTAGAGTAGGCTTGCCACTTTTTACAATAATGTTGCCATGTCATCTGCTGTTGTTTTAAAGTTATTCTTATTCTTAAATCTTCGTCAGCTTGCTTATATACTGTAAAATCAGATTTTTTTTCATATTTCTTGTATATTACCTTCCTCTCTTCTGTGTATATATGTGTGTATATACACACACACACACACACACACACACACACACACACACACACACGCGCACACACACACACACACACACACACACACACATATATATATATATATATATATATATATATATATATATATATATATATGGGTCTACTTTGATTTATCATAAGACCACTTACCCAAATTCAATTTCACTGAGATGACTTCAATGAATTGTTAAAAAAATGAAACCACAAAGCACAGAAGTTCTTTCACCGGGAAATGAACCACTTGGCCACCAGGCTAAACTGTGCCCTCTTCCCCACTGTAGTGTGATCTCGGAGTTTGTATATTTAGTTGGGGGGATGCAGCCCCCCCATGGGGGTGTTGGAGGCTTTGCTCCCCCCACTTGAGTGGATTTAATATGTGTCTGTTTCATTATTTTACCCTGGTGACCAAGTGGTTAGTTTCCCAGTGAAAGCACTTTGGTGCTTCGTGGTTTCGTTTTTTTAACATTTAGTTGAAGTGATCTCAGCAAATATATAGATATATATATATATATATATATATATATATATATATATATATTCTTATATGGGTGTAATAGGTATAAGCAAATGGTCTTCTCTCAGTTTTACTGCCTACTCACAGCTATGTGTGTGAGATCATGGTACAGTAGGGTGGGTCTGAGATTTCACCTTTTCCATACCGTACCTATGCACATATATGTGTGTGTGCATGTGGGATTTGTATATATGGATTCACTTCAGAATCTCGAAATTTCGAAACATTGAATGTCATATGATCGAGATCATATGATCAATGTTTCGGAATATCGAAATTCTGAAACAAATCCAAAATAAAAAAAAAACAACTATTTAAATGTTTCTGCAGGGGGGAAAGCCCCCCTGCACCCCCACACCCCACAATTTAAATATACCAAGTCTGAGATCACATTGTGGCAAGGAAAAGGGAAATCTCCTGTTCTGTGCTGTTTGCAGATCTCCATTCAGAATTTTGACATTCTAAAACTTCGATCTATGGTCTCGACCATATGAATTTCGAGGTTTTAGGATTTCGAGATTCTGAAGTGAACCCGTATATATGTACATATGTATATATCTATATATACAACACAATAACGAACCATGAAAGCATAAACTTTATTACATAAACCTGGTAAGCACTTTCATTCCAAAATTAACTTCTTCAGTCCAAGTCAAAGACTTCAAAAACCTTATTTAAAAGATTACATCAGAAACAGCTGACCAAAGTGAATCAATGAATTAATCCTTTCCTTTTTAAGACTACCTTGTAATTCTACCTTTCATTTAATCCAGGAAAATTACATGCATTTAATCTTACCTGCCAACAGTATTCATTCCAATTTAAGTCATCCTCAGCATCAAACCTACTAGCATAATTTGATACTTGATCGACCACATAAAATTTAAAACCAACTTTTTCAACTTCTGAACTGTGTTTATTAATAACATGCTCGGCTAGGCTGTTATTTATTTCTTTAATATCTACAGCCCTAAGATGTTCATATGTTCTTCTATTAAATTATCTGCTGGTTCTCCCTATATAAAAAGCCAAACACAGTCCACATAACACTATATATACAACAAATTTAGATTTGCAGTTCTAACCATGACTTAGCTTAATATTATAATTTCTAGCAACCACTTTGGTTTCTTTACCTTCCAGAATAAATGGACAGAACCTACATCCCTCACATTTCTTCATACCTTTAACAGCTTCTGTTACTTTTCCTTCAACATTTCTGTAAAAATATTCTTTCATATTTTTTCCCCTTCTAGTCACAAACACTGGTGTCTCCCCAATAATATTACGTAACTCATTAAAATTTGAAAAAAACTTCCAGTTTTTCTTAATAATTTGCCTTATACTATTAGCATCTATCTAATTTTGTAAAACACAGGCTAACGTAAAATTTTTATCTGTTACATTTTTTCCGCCTGTTCACTTGTAGATAGGTTACTTTCAATTACTTTGTGGAACACAATTCAGAAGTTAAAAAAGTCGGTTTTAAATTTTCTGTGGTTGATCAAGTATCGAATTATGCTAGTAGGTTTTATGCTGAAGATGACTTAAATTGGAAAGAATACTGTTGGCAGGTAAGATTAAATGCATATAAATTCCCTGGATGAAATGAAAGGGAGAATTACAAGGTAGTCTTAAAAAGGAAAGGGTTAATTCATTGATTCACTTTGGTCAGCTGTTTCTGATGTAATCTTTTAAATAAGTTTTTTTAAGTCTTTGACCTGGTCTGAAGAAGTTCCTTTCAGAATGAAAGTGCTTACCAGGTTTATGTAATAAAGTTTATACTTTCGTGGTTCGTTATTGCATTGTTTTTGTTTTTGTGCAACCACTGTTTTTATTTGTGAGTTTTTTATATATATATATATATATATATATATATATATATATATATATATATGTGTGTGTGTGTGTGTGTACAGAAGTCTAACAATTCATCAACATCAATCGAGCAAAGGGCAATTGATCGAGCAGTATTTATTGATTGACAGCCAATTGAAAAATTAAAAAAACACAAAAAGAAAAACTCAACCTTCTTTTTTGCAAAGACATAGTGCCCCCATGCACCCTGCTAATTTTATATACCAGCTTTGAGATTGCACTACAGTGGGGGAAGGGCAAATTTCCCAGCCCCCACTGTATCAGAGTCTTGCACATAATAACTACTGACATTTTCGATCAGCTGATTTTCGATCAGGTGTGCCAGCAGTTTTCCAGATTAGACAACTTGTTGGCAACTCGTGTGTGTATATATATATATATATATATATATATATATATATATATATATATATATATATGTTTATGGATCTAGGACGTTTGCTTGAGTGAGCAAATGTCCAAATCCATACTAACCGAACACACTTTAACGAAAGCGCTTTTATCGAAAATGTGCTTTCGTTAAAACGTGTTACAAAAAAAAAAAAAAAAACACTGCATTTACATTTTAGCAGGGGGGATTCACCCCCCTGCACACCCCCCACTTTAATATTCTCCCTCCGAGACCACACTACAGAGGAGAAAGGGAAATTTACCTTACCAGCACCGTAGTACAGCCTCGGCAACAGGCATACTTACGCGAAAGTGCTTCTTCGGTGAAAAGCACTTTTGCTTAAGTATGCCTGGCCATTTGGGTTTCAGTCATTTGCTCACTTGAGCAAACGTCCTAGCTCTATATATATATATATATATATATATATATATATATATATATATATATATTTGTGTGTGTGTGTGTGTGTATATATATATATATATATATATATATATATATATATATATATATATATATATATATATATATATATATACACACACACACACGCATAAGTAAATAAATAGAGCAAGAGAGAGAGACAGACATCTGTACTAATAAAAGTCATGCACACTTGCACCCAACTGTTTCATAGATAATTGAGAGGTTAGTAGTGTTTATGCTCTCAATACCTTGTTACTATCTTTTATTTCAAAGTTATTTATTCATATTTAATCAATATATAACAACTAACTACAATTTGTGCTTATTTACAAAACTATAAAATATTTATATACATTAAATGCCATTCATTTTCTATACATGCAAAACAGCCTTTATGTCCATGGTACTCTAATGGCTCATGTCATTTTAAAGTGATTCATGTTTAATTTCTGTTTTTAAAAGCTGTCATATTTGCAGCCGTCTAACACTTGCGATGCTTTGTCAGCCAACAGGATACCTACCTCAAGGCCCTGCTGAGTTTTTCATACGTCATCTTTTCGTTCTTCTTCCTTTTGCCCCACATTCTCGCTAGAGCTTCAGATTTTACTACACGGAACATTCCTTGTTCTCTGTCCTCCCATTCAAGAATTCCTGCATTTTCTAAAGGGGACAACAGGAGATCTCTTACAAATTCCCACAAGTGTGGACTTTGTAGACCTTCAAAGAAAAATGGAGAAAAGACAAGCTAAAAGTTATACTAATTTGTGCAGAGAAGAAAAAAAGATTTATTTTCCTATACTATAGGCCGGATTCATTAACACCTTCACTAAGTGTACACTAAGATTACACAATTTGTATTTAACAATATCCCTGCCACATTGTTTGTGCTTTCTAGTCAATGAGAAAGATTACACTAAGTATACATGTAATTTACTCTTTGTGGTAACTTTTATGAATTTCCCTATTTAAAGCTGCAAGAAAATCAGTAGGAAAACTAAAATTAGGAGGAAGAAGGTATAAGTTATGCTTGTGTTTTCTGCTCACTCAGAATGGTGTTCACTTAGTGTACACTTAGTGTAGATTTTACTGAATCCCAGGGTATATTTATATTTGATCGTGACATCAGAACCGTACTAGTGCATTTCTGTGCTGTTCTAATAAAAGACAACGGAAAGGTCTGCATTTCAGTCAGCTGTCAGAAGTTCTTTACAAACATGACATGTTTTATTATACTTTTCAAATTTAGTAAAATCAGTCGCAATTTCAAGTGACAATGAAGCTGACCTTCTATTTCAGAGAGCAGGTTAGACAGAATTATCAATGAGTTCAAGACTTTAATTTACTAATCCTTTAAATTGCTGTTTTCTTAATTGTTAATCTAAATATGAATTTGGTAGGCTCTTCTTGAAACTCGCAGGTCAGCAGCATATCTGTCCTCATCCGTTTCCCTTTTTTGCCCTCAGACATGTTATTATCTTAAAACCATTTGAAAAGTACTTGCTGTTTTTCAATGTAGGGCATTCTAAAACTGTACCTATTATAAGTGGTCACTCCCCTGTGCTCTATACATAAGAAAACAATTCTTACTCATCAATATCAGAAATATTCAAAGTAAACAATGGTCTAGATTCAATACATTTTCTTACTCAAACACTCCCCTTGGGTATATTGTGGTTTGATTTCAAATGCACCTAACCTCACCTTACCTTCAGGTTTTGGAATGATACAATGCCCTCTATAGCTTAACCAACTGGACATTTCCCCGCACTTATGGGTGTGGAGGATCCACAATTACTCATTCTTCTGTGCATTAATGCCCCATCTGAAGTCATGAGACTGGATCTGGGCCGTTTTCTTCAAACTATGATGATATGACAGAAGGGAAGGAAGAAAGAAAGAAAGAAAGAAAGAAAGAAAGAAAGAAAGAAAGAAAGAAAGAAAGAAAGAAAGAAAGAAACAGAAAGTGGAAAAAATAAAAGCAATAGACTAAACGCCACTTTACTGAAATACGTTGAATCATACTGGGAAAACAGCCCTAGACATTCTATGGGCCTTGCCTTCATTTATTTATTTTTATTTTTGTTTGATTACTGGTTAGGTGGGCTGGTCTACTGACCCTTTTTAGTCACAACCCAGGTAGAAGAATACAATGAAACTTTGATCAACAATAGTAAACTTTGTAAAGCATATCAAACAAAACTCATGCTCTGAATACAAGTTTACATTATATGAGTGGAACAATTAAAGTACATTTCAGGTAAAATATTTACAAGAAAAACATTAATTTACATGGGAATACTTCTTGCTACAAGCTACAAAACTAGACAGCGTCTCTAAAGCACATACACTTAGATTAAAATTTCAAGTGTTGATGAAGATTTTTGTTTGAATATTTGAAATTTATTGTTATTTTTATGTCTATAGGTAACTGATTCCAAATAGCTGTGTCTACTCTAGAGAGGGCTTTTTCTTCTATGGCTAGTTTGAATCCAGGTCTGACCAAACTGAATGTATTATCCTTGCTTTTGCTAAAGATGTAGGTAAGATGTGGAATTTTGTAAATTAGAGAATTCAGGAGAAAAAGTGGCTTTCTATCCATCAAACTTTAATTTTCTAAGGTTACACAGCTTTAGAGAAAATCATGATAGTTTGTTTGGCAAATGAACCAAGTTTTCTTCTTTAGGCATTGTTCTACAACCCAACTAATTAGTTTGCATTCACCAAACTTTCAGTTTAGAATCTGACCTTTTGAAAAAAATGTCAGTTCAGTATTAGCAAATTAAAAAAAAATCAGATGACTGACTTCTGATATTGTCATATTTAGAAATCATTCAGGAACAGGTGCTAGTCTAATATTTCTATTATAAGAAGTACAGCATATTTTACTTCCATATCTCTTTTGTCATTTGACACCAGAAACTATTGGAGAATTATTTCAAACTCAGCAGTGGACCCAATGTCAATATATCCTCACCTTGCTCCTTCATGAGTTCTAACTATACTGTCTTCATTTTTTTTTGCTATTAACTTTAATGAGAAATTCACTGATTGCTTTTTCCAGTCTCCTTCACCAGTCTATATCATCTGTCCTGTGTTTTGTGAAGCTAGTTACCTCTTCCTTGCTCTATAGATCTTTTCTATTGAAAAAAATAATCTATATTGAGTTAAAATGAGCAACATGTATGTGGCCATCCAAATGAGTGTCCCATAAAGCAAGTCAAAAAAGATGAAAGAAATGGAGGAAAAAAACATTGATGTTTCTAAGACACTGCAGTTCTGAAGCACAGTTCCCTTTCTTGAACCATTTACTCAGTGACACCAAAGTGTTGATGACTGACTGAGCTGTGCTTTACAGCAGAATTTAGACATCTACATGGGAACGGCGGCAAGAGTAGGCTGCAGGGTTCCTGGGTGAACAGACACCTTAGGATATGGTTGTGTAAAAGAGTCAGTATGTAAACATAAATCAATAACCGGATGTCAATGAAGAGCAATTAAAGCTTCTTTGGCATCACCAAAAGAGCAGGAGGGATGATTAGTCTAAAACTGACAAAACTACTGCTAGCTAAGTAATCATCTTTAAATACTCTTTGTTGACTTTGTTGCCTTAGAAGAAGCATAGTGGCATTGCATGACATGAATACAACACAACTAGGTGTGAGTTGTATACTAATAAACATATGACAGGCATGATCTAAGGCATGAGGTAGTGTTTGCTACTGCCTTTATAGAATAAAAGGAAAAATGCATAAGAAATGATCAGTGTTTAATTCCATCAGTATGTGATAGCAGTCAAAATTGCACACATGCTATAAACCTGTTTTAAAAATAGTTATGAACAACTATAATACTGAAGCATGCTGTCATGAAATGAGATACTACCAGCCCAGCTATCTGAAATTTTGTAAATAATTATATGCCATTTGTGAATATCAACCTGATTCATATGCTTGTATTACAAATGTATTAGAACTGTTTATGTGTCTATCAAACTGCTGGTACAGAAGTGTGTGTTGAGAAGGGTTGTAAAGTACTGAACTTTAAAAATGTATCCATCCAAAGCATTTGACAGAATAAACAAAAAATTCTTGATCTCTGTTTTACAAAGATTTAAATTCCCAGCACAGTTTATCCACATTCTTAACACTCTTTATAAAAATGCATATACTACGTTACAAATAAACAAGAATACCTCAAAGAGGATAGAGATTAATAATGGGATTAGGCAGGGTTGCCCCTTATCGCCACTTTTATTCAACCTCTATATAAAACCTCTGCTCCTACTAATTAAGCAGAGAACATTCCATTATATTCCAAGGTTATTCAATACCGAAATACCCCTATCTGCGTACGCGGATGACTTGAATATTTACTATTCCCTTCCCAACTCTGATATTAACAAAATTAATAATACCTTACAAACTTTTTCCAAATTCTCAAATTATAAAGTAAATTTAGATAAGACAACGATCTTCCCAATTAACATTTACTCACAACTACCTAGTGAAAGATCCCTGCCTAATATAAAAGTTAACGACCACCTACAATACCTAGGTATATCCTTTAAGACAGATGGAAATATGCAACAACATGAGGGGATATTGAGGTGTTGGAACTTGATACAAAAGGACCTAGAAAGATGGATTCAATTAAAACTGCCGGTTTTCTCGAGAGTAGCCATTATCAAAATGAATATTCTACCGAGACTGCTGTACGTCCTGAATGCTACCAACACTCTGATACATAATAAAAGCTTTAATAATATACACACATCTCTCTCGAAATTTATATGGCACCCAAGACCCATCAGAATAACCTATCAAAAATTAGTTTACCCTAAGGATAAAGGTGGTCTAGGTCTTCCAGATTTTAGACTAATGTACGAAATAATTAGAAGCAGTAGAATAATTAACATCGCCACTTTTAGAGAAGAATTAATGGCCTGGAGTCCATCTTGGGTCAAGCTTTATCACAATTATATCAAATCGCTTTCCATTAATCCCATGGCACTTCCTTTTTTAGATATCATAGCCAAAAGAAAGTATAAAATTCAAAATGACCTATGGTCCCAAATCAAATGTACGCAAAACCTGTTTAAATCCTTAAACCTACATTTACCTTTTCTTCTTTTCCAACCTTTACACCTTAATCCTAACATTAAACTAAACGAGAATATGATTAATTTGAATCCATACCCCCTGATCAAAAATAAAACCGTCCTTGACTTCTTTTCACTAAAGATGGATGATACGTCTTCCATCAGAAACAGACTTAAGCTTCCGCTCAAATACTCCATCATGATTAGGCAATTAAAAGATATTTGTAGTAGATTTTGGGCGGGTATCGACATTCATGAATACCAATTAGAATTATGTAAGGTATTATGGAATCTTCTAACTCGTAAAAAGAAAATGGTTTCTCACGCTTATAAACTAATCTCTGCAATCAGATGCTCGAAAGATGCTATCCATTCTGATTTTTGGTTAAAACAAGACCCCTCGATTTCGTCTGAGTCCATTGCCCAAGCCATTCGAAAATTTTCCAAAGCTATACCCCTGCTAAAGTTCAGATATACCCAACTTATGTTAATAAATAGCATACTATACCCCAGCTTTACTAAACAAGATGTACAATGAAATCCCTCCCTTTTGCCAATTCTGCCCTACGATGGAGGCAGATATCATGCACATCTTTTGGAGTTGCAAGTGCGCTTACAGGCTTTGGTGTGCCCTCAGAGTCAAACTAGAAATAATGGGCTATGAAAAATCTACGCTCTCTTGGCAATTTGCCCTTCTCCATATACCCCCGGAAGGGAAGGACGTTAAGAATATACACTTTCTTATAACTTCTTTTATGCTGATAAAATACTATATCACCTTAAATTGGAGGGATAGATCGACTCTTTCTTGGGAAGGTCTCCAAAAGATTGCTGGGAAGCATATTTCTGCCCACAAATATCTGTGGTATTCCATGAGGCTAAATCCTACACAGAGGGACACTTGGAGAATGGTGTATGAGTTTATACTAACATAAATACTCTGCATTTAAACCTTCTTGTTAGGGACCTCGCATAGATGGGTTTTGTATATAGTTAGTTCTTGTAGAGTGACTTCTATTTACATATTTTATAATGTATTATAGTTTTGTATGATTTGTTTTGTTATAACTAAAAGTCAATAAAAAGAAATTAAAAAAAAAAAAAAAAAAAAAAAATGTATCCACAGAGTACCCTACTGAAACAGAATAGAAATGTACATACACTATTGTAACTGTTTATATGTATATATTTTAAAAGGGGAAGCTGGAATACAGAAGGTTAACTTAGGTTCATAGGTTCATAGGTTCATACTAGGCTATCTGCCCTGAGGCAATTATAAGCCTAGCCCGATTCTGTATGGCTTACGCCACCCCTTGATTTGAGTATACTGTGCCCTTTATAAGGTTTAGTTTACTGTGCCTCTGTCTAATAGTGACACGGGAGTAATCCCTGGGACAAACTTACGATCCCCCATACACCTATCGAGATTCTTCTTGAAGAGATTCAGTGAGGTGCTCTGCCTCACATGAACTGGAATTCTATTCCAGAGCGAAGGGAGCCTCTGGGTTATGAACCTGTCCCTCCAGCACGTTCTATTTATTTCTGTGCTGAGGTTCAAGTCCCTCAAGTGTGTGGCTCTAAGGGATTTAGATTTACTGAGGTGGAGCATGTCCATTAATTCTGGATTTGACATAGCTTTGTATGTCAGGCATAGATCGCCTCGAAGTAGGCGGTATGCAACTGAGTAGAGCTGGAGTTTTTTTAACCGAGCAGCATATGGCATCTGTTTGAGACCCTTGATCCTCTTGGTGAGATACTTTTGGGGTCTTTCTAATTGCTGCAGGTGTCGGGTAAGGTACATCCCAAAAGGGGCATTGTATTCTATGATGGGCCTGATGAGGGATGAATAAAGGGGCATGATTACCTCTCTTGATCTAGATGTGAAACCCTTCGTGATGAGGTGGGCTATGTAGAAGGTCTTTCTAACCACTTTGGCAATGTAGTTTTCAAAGGAGAGATTGCTATCAACTTGGGTCCCCAGGTCCCTAATAACTTTCTCTGTACTTAATGGGTTTCCGCCTATGTGGTAATTTGTGGGCACATTGTTTTTGCCAAAGGGTATGACTATACATTTTTTGGCATTTAGCTTTAAACCATGGCCCTGGAACCAGTTATCTGTCTCTGTGAGACCTTTTTGAAGGATGTTTGTGTCAGCTGGAGAGTTGATTATGGCGCCCAGTTTGCGTCTGTGAACTTGGTGAGCCATAGTCCTCCCACGTTTGCCTGTACCTCGGAAAAGTATATACTGAACAAGAGTGGTCCCAGGACAGAACCGTGTGGGACGCCACTTGTGACCGGTTTCGAGTCTGACATGGCTCCAGCAACTCTCACTCTGTGGGTTCTGTCTTTGAGCCAGTTTGCGACCCATCTTGTGACATAGGGGTGTATATTTAAGCTGGATAGCTTATCTATGATGCCCGAGTGGGGTATTGTGTCAAATGCCTTTGCAAGGTCCAGATAGGCTGTGTGGACTACCTTCCCTTCATCTATGGCTTTGGTGACTGTTTCGAAGAAGTCAACTAGGTTCAAAAGGCAGGATCTGCCCTTGACAAAGCCGAACTGGGTAGGATCTAGTGTCTGTAGGTCCCCAATGTCTTTGTTTATGAGCTCCATGATGATCCTCTCCATAGCCTTGCAGACTAAGCTAGTCAGGCTTATGGGGCGATAGTTTCCAGGGTCCGTAGAGGCTCCACCTTTGTGGAGTGGGACCACTGTTGCTGTGGGCACATATCCTGTAGTGAGGCTGAGATTGTATAGCTGTTTTATTTGAGGGATTAGTTCCTCTTGGAGTTCATGTAGGATGCAACCTGGGACGCCATCTGGTCCCATGGAAGCAGTGTTTTTTGCTTTGGAGAAGGCAGCCTTCACCTGAGCATCAGAGATGTTTGGGAGGCATCCCTCTGCTGGGATAGATACTTGCTCTTTTGGGGGGGGGGTGGAGAAGTTTGCACTGAACCTGTCTGCCAGGATATTGGCGATGTCTGTGGGTTCAGTGTATTTTTTGTCATTTAGAATCAACTCAGAACAAGTCTGGGAGTTGCATCCCAGGTTTCTAACATAACTGAAAAAAGCCTTATGATTGTCTTTGGTGTCCTGTGCAATTTTTCTCTCGAAGCTGGCCTTGGAGGATTTTATGAGGGATCGTAATTTTTTCCTAGTACTGATCAGAGATGCCTTCCCTATTAGGGATTTTGCTCTATCATGTAGTAGCTTCCTCCTTCTGTTGTACAGTTTATTTATGGCAGGGGTCCACCAGACTGGACTCCTGCCTTTGGATGATTGGGTCTTGGTTTTGTTTGGGATAGCATGATCCATGCATTCCTGGAGATGTCCGTAGAATGCGTTTATATAGGATTCTGCAGTTTGGGCCATAGTTTCCACTGGCCCTGGGGCCTTGAAAGATTCCACTTTGGTTTTGAGAAGTGAGAAGTTCACTTTTAAGAAGTTTTTCACTGTGGTTTTCTGGGTTGGGGGTGGGGTCGGGATGTGGACATCCAGTGAAATTAATTTATGGTCTGATCTTACCAATGAGGGATATACTTCTGGTGTGGAGCATAGAGTCCCCATGTTGGTAATGATCAGGTCTAGTATGTTGTCCCCTCTTGTGGGAGTGGTGACTAGTTGTTCCATAGCATTTGAGTTTATAATTTCCAGGAACCTTTGGGCAAAGGTGCTGGGGCTTGAGTAGTGCTCCCAGTCAATGTTTGGGTAGTTGAAGTCACCCAATATAATGGTGTTTGGAGAGATCTTCATGTTCTCCAATGTTTTCAGGAAAGCCGAGTGGGATTCCTGACTTTGAGAGGGTGGTCTGTAGGATGCTATAAACTGAAAAGCAGTCTTGCCCACTGTTAGTTGCACATGGATGGTCTCCGATACTTCGTGCAATGCCACTAACCTGGAGGTGTGGATATCCTTGATAAATATGGAAACTCCCCCTCCTTTTGTGGTTCAATCCGGGTTTTGGGGCCGAAAAGCATGATATGAGGTATAGCCTGGTAGTGCTGGGGTGCTGTCTGGAGCCTTGAACCAGGTTTCTGTCACTGCACAGATATTGATGTTCTCCATACTGAGGAGAGCTTTGAGTGCGTGCATCTTGAGGTTAAGACGTCTGGCGTTTAGCAGCATTATCCTTAGTTTCTTGTTCCTTGTGCTGTCTATGGGGGTGGGTTTGACTTTTAAGCCTTGCCTAAAGAAGGCACTATGGGGGTGGCAAGAGCCTTTGCCAATATCCGAAAGCCCAGTGGTGACAGGTGCAAGCCGTCCCTAGTGAAGCAACGTGGCTTGTCGAGCATGTCATCCCAGGCTGACAGACACTGGATCCCCTTTGAATGACACCAAAATTTTAGCCAATTGTTAAAATCGATCATTTTGTCTTTGTACTGTGGCATCATTCTAGGTGAGGGTAAGATGCTGCTCAAGGTCAGGGTCATACCAGCCTGGGCTACATGATCAGAAAGCTCCTCTATGTCTCTTTTCATGTAGTCCAGGGAGGTACGTCTCAGGTCATTCACACCAGCATGTACAGTGACTGAGTCATATTTGTATTTGCTTTGGAGTGACCTGACTGATTGCGTTATGTGGTGGATCCTAGCACCCGACAGGCAGGTCACAGTGACCTTCTCTTTATTCAGCCTGGTGAGCGGGATGTCAGTGTGTCTGACAATAGAGTCACCTATTACAAGAGTATCAGGTGTGTTATTCAGCCTTAAGGGCTGTGGCTGCTTGGCACACTGACTTTGTGGGCTATGTGTTGTGAGTGTTTTGTTTTGAGGTAGCGTTTGCTTGGATGTCTGCTTTGGAGGTCTCTGTTGCTTAGGTAGATTTTTATTTAGAGCCTCCGAGTATGTTTTTGTGTATTTATGTGTTTGGTTCGCTGATGTGGTGGGACTATGTGATACTGGAATTGTGTTGTGTGAGGTTACCTTCTCCTCCTGACTGGTTACACCAGTTTTGTGATGAGAGAGCTCAGCCTCCAGTTTGTGCATCTCTCACATATATTTGAACCTGTTTGGAGGAGGAGAGGGTTGTCCGTGTACATGAGGCAGTTGTAACATTGCCTCAAAATTCCCAGATTCACCAGCTGGACTGGAGAGGAAACCATTGACTGACCTTTGGACATGCTAGAGTAATATAGGGAAACTGAATTTAAGATGGACCAATAGAGGACAGGGTAATCATAGAGAGTATAAGAGTAAGTAGTGCTTATGGTTTAATAGTGCTAACTTGTAGGATTACTTAATTGGACCAGTGAAGGGCCTTAGAAAGAGAATATGGTGTTTAAATTGAGAGATAGAGCAGTTCTAAGGGAAAAAGTGAAGAGCAGACTTTGTGGAGCCAGGAATAGTTTAAACCCAATTAGGCGGCGCTGCCCGCTGTTGCGCTATGCACAAAAATGCGCAAAACCGCGCAAAAGATGGTTTTAAGAGAGGAAAATGGAGTTTTGGAATTGACCCAAAATGGCCAATAAAACTACAGTTTAAAGTCAGTAACCACTCCCCCACAGGGGCAGGCAGGCTGCTCAATGTTTTTCACTGCCACTGATCAACAGAGAGACTTCCCTTTAGCCCAAGCAAAAAATGGCCTCACAGAAACTTACAAACTGTTCAAGAACAGCAAGCCTGTAACTGAACTTTTTTAAATCTCAGAAAAGTGGGAAAAAAGCAAGATGTTTTTTGTTTTTTTGTTTTTTTCAGAGATACCAAGTAGCGATGGTACGCAAGCTCAAACTAAGCCAAAACCAAAAAGTTGCCTGCCCTGGAAATCCAAATAAAGGGTAAAACCAAGATGTATAAAAATACTCCTTTATTCAAAGCGAGTGCAAAGCGAATACAGTTAGTATAGTCCCAAGCACAAAATAACGCCACAGTAATGCGTACGTTTTCAACTCAATACATACAAGTCTTCTTCAGAAAACTAAACACAGATCATTATTCATGTAATGCCTTATATATCACCACCACCAATTCAAAATAAGTTAATTAACCAATAAAATCCTCTCCAATATTAATTAACCTAATTGAACAGTGAGTTGTATTTGAAAATACATTCCTTAATAAACCAGCACAGTTCATATATTTGTTTAACTTATTTGTAGTAAATAACGAAGTAGAAAAATATTAAAATATTAAAATATGTAAATAGATACAGTAAAATATACTTTAAATGCCATTTGTACTTTAAATAAAACATATTTTAGTTCGTGCTGAAAAAAATATATTACATGTTATCCAATGGTGCCCTCTTGTGGCAAATTTACAAAATTTCAAAGCTTAGCAGCTCTAAGTTTCAACACTGAAGAAATAGAAAGCATGTCATTAAGTCCTGGAAATTTAGTGGAGTCCAAAATTATTTGCCACAATAATTCCTTATATTGTAATTTTGCCTCCCACATACCACCCCTAATTTCTTTGGGGACAATTTCCAGGACAAAAAAACTGAAAGTAGCTTGTGGGCATTTTAAAGAGTGCCTATATAATGCATTTTTATTGTTTTGTCTCGTTATTTCATATGTATGTTCATAAATACGATTTCTCAACTTCCTTTCAGTCTTTCCAACATAAAATGCACCGCAAACATTACAAGTAGCGATGTAATGCCCACAAGCTACTTTCAGTTTTTTTGTCCTGGAAATTGTCCCCAAAGAAATTAGGGGTGGTATGTGGGAGGCAAAATTACAATATAAGGAATTATTGTGGCAAATAATTTTGGACTCCACTAAATTTCCAGGACTTAATGACATGCTTTCTATTTCTTCAGTGTTGAAACTTGGAGCTGCTAAGCTTTGAAATTTTGTAAATTTTGTAAATTTACCACAAGAGGGCACCATTGGATAACATTTAATATATTTTTTTCAGCACAAACTAAAATATGTTTTATTTAAAGTACAAATGGCATTTAAAGTATATTTTACTGTATCTATTTACATATTTTAATATTTTTCTACTTCGTTATTTACTACAAATAAGTTAAACAAATATATGAACTGTGCTGGTTTATTAAGGAATGTATTTTCAAATACAACTCACTGTTCAATTAGGTTAATTAATATTGGAGAGGATTTTATTGGTTAATTAACTTATTTTGAATTGGTGGTGGTGATATATAAGGCATTACATGAATAATGATCTGTGTTTAGTTTTCTGAAGAAGACTTGTATGCATTGAGTCGAAAACGTACGCATTACTGTGGCGTTATTTTGTGCTTGGGACTATACTAACTGTATTCGCTTTGCACTCGCTTTGAATAAAGGAGTATTTTTATACATCTTGATTTTACCCTTTATTTGGATTTCCAGGGCAGGCAACTTTTTGGTTTTGGCTTCATTTGAGCTTGCTTACCATCGCTACTTGTTTTTTGTGTTTGTTTGATGGCAGGGAATCCAGAGGGCGAAACCGAACTTGAATCACCTCAACATCAAGGGATGGGCGAACTACGCAAGGTGATTGGCCAACTATCACAGCTTGTTGAATTATTGACACTGGCTTGTTCTTCCATCATTCAATTGGCTTCTAGCATAGGCAGAGGCAAAGTTGGTTGTTCCTCTGACACTTTTGCTGGCACTAAACAGACCAGGGGAAGTTCTTCACGTGATACCATCAATGACTCTGTAGATATGGATTTACCAAACATAGGAAGTAATTTCGACGATTTTCCACCTTTATTGCGCTCTAATTTTCAAACCGCTAGTGGCCATTCTACAAATGAACATGCTGGGGGCTCAACGGAACCTCGCACAGTAAATCAAGGTGACTTTTCTTCTGTTCCCTCTTCTCAACGCCTCAAAGTGTTTTTGGATAAAGATTTTATTGTAAATGGTTTGAACAGAGTTTCCAGACCAAAGGGGCAAGTAGTCAAAACTTATAGGGAAAACTGTGATGAACTGTATTATCTTTTAGAGAAATACAAGCATTTGGGATGTGACTGTTCGTTTCTCAGGACTTGTCTTGAGAAACAAATTGTACCAAAGGGGCTTCGTATTGTAAAGTTTCCCAATAATGTAGTTCATGGCTCAGAATTGTATTTTAATTTAACTAAAATCTTTGATAAGTGTGGTTTAGACGTGGTGGCAGCTATTATTAATGAAAACGAACGTATTAGGACTTCCCTTTTAGAGGAGATAGAAAGTATTAATAAGAATATTACCAGTGATTTAATTTTCACTATTGAAACTGAAAAGAAATTTTACTTTGACATTTTTTCTGATATTGAAACCAAGTGTATTAACAACATAAAAAGGAAAGAAAGTAAACTTGAGAGGGATTTAAAGGATTATAGGGAAAGCAATGCATATCCATTATCAAAACCTTTCCATTCTTCTGGACGTCTAGGTAATAGAGGTCAAGAGAAAAGTCATGTGCATGTTTTCAATGATATTGATGAAGACAGACACGATGATTTTGAAGGGCAAGACACCCACTCCCCACTTATACAAACACCCGCTTTAAGGAGGTCGGACAGGATTCGCAACCAGAATCCTGTCCGCTACCATCCCTACAACCGCCAGAACCAGAGATGAATGTTAATAAAGATTCATCTATAGTCCAACATGGACATACTTTTCATTGTAAGGGTTACAATATTTTTAATTACACTAATTTGGAACTGACTGTTACACATTTTGATTTGTTTTCAAAGGGGTTTAAATTCATCCCTTTACGCAAAGCCTGTTTACCTAAGGTTATTGTTGATATAAAAATGTTTTTAAGGAAAATGAATTTGGCACTAATTTTTCAAGGAAATATACAGGGTCCTTTAGATAGTAATCCTTTAAAGAAAAAAAGCACTTTTAATCCACCACTGCACCCACAGTTGAAAAATCTTGAATGTGTTATGGAAAGGGAAGTTAGAAACACCATAAGCCAACACAGGATTTTTTCCAACTTATCCTGGGATGAGAGGAAGGTGTTTAATGAATTGAGGAACAACAATAACATTAGGATTATGCACCCAGATAAAGGTGGTGGGACTGTTTTGATGGATTACATTATTTATGAGTCCAAAATGAAAGATTTGTTACAAGACAACAATAAATATTCTAGGGCCTCGATTAATGAAGTTAATATATCTAACTCTAAAATTAGTTTATTGCTGAATAATTTACTTTTGGAAGGTTCCATTGATCAGGAGAGTTTTAATTTTTTGCTCAACAAGCACCCCAGAGTTCCTTCACTATTTGGTATACCAAAGGTACATAAAGATCAGAGTGATCCACCCTTAAGAGTTATCGTTTCTTCCGAAGGTTCTGTCACTACATCTCTTGCAAAATACGTAGACGAAAAACTCAAACAACTTTCCAACCAGGGTGTTACTTCACTGAAGGACTCTTGCGATTTTCTTCGATGTGTTGAGCATAACTTGTATTCTCCAGAACTAGTGTTTGTTACGTTGGATGTGGTTGACCTATTTGGTTGCATTCCACACGATATAGGTCTCCGATGGTTGGAAGATAGTATGAGGGACAGTAGGCTTTTTTCTCAAGATGTTTTAACAACTGTTTACTGTTCATGGAAACCATACTTAACAACAACTTTATGTTCTTTCAGGGGGAATTTTTCAGACAAATTAGGGGAGTTGCCATGGGTGCCAAATGTGCACCGACCTATGCGAATATTATTTTATCTAGGTGGGAACAACTTTACATCCTTGAAAGCCCTTTTGCACAATATTGGTGCTTATATAAATGGTTCTTGGATGATATAGTTATCTTTTGAAAAGGAACCTTTGAAAATTTTATGGAATTTTTGGAGTACATTAAAAGTACCACCACATTTTTGGATTTTACTTACGATTATAATCCCAGTCCGCTTACATATTTGGATGTTACTCTTACTAAACTTAACACTGGTTTCTCATCAAAAATTTTTCATAAGGCAACCTTTTCTAATTCATATCTGCATTTTAGAAGTGCCCACCCATTTTTACAAAAGAAAAATTTAGTCAAAGGACAGTTAGTTCGTACAAGTAGAATGACATCCAGTGACAATGATTTTTTGGAGGAAAGTAATAATGTTTTGGACATTTTTAGGGAAAGAGGATATCCTGAAAGTCTATTACAACAGATGTTAAATGCAGTTGTTGAACGAAGATGTGACCGATTTTCCCCTATTTTAGGACAAGGTATGACTTATCGTACTCAGCCAGGTTCATCTGATAATGTTACCAATAACTTTAATGAAGCATTTGTCTTTGATTATTCTGGCGATTCAGGTGTTATTAGGGAGGTTGTTACAAGGGAATGGAATAAATTTATTGAATTCTCTGATTTAGAGATTCTCAAGAAGAAACAGCCACTAAAATTTATTTTTAGGAAAGACAACAACTTTAAACAACTATTTGAGTTTAACGGACCTAATAAATCAAATGGTTCATTAAAAAGGTTTGGAACCTTTAAATGAGGATTTTGTGCACAATGTCCTTATGTTGTTAACCAAACACACATTGTCATCCCTTCAAGGGACAAAAATTTTGTTAGTGACACCTTTTCTAATTGTAACACCCAGGGTGTTATTTACATCGCTACTTGTAATTTTTGCAGTGCATTTTATGTTGGAAAGACTGAAAGGCAGTTGAGAAATCGTATTTATGAACATACATATGAAATAACGAGACAAAACAATAAAAATGCATTATATAGGCACTCCTTAAAATGCCCACAAGCTACTTTCAGTTTTTTTGTCCTGGAAATTGTCCCCAAAGAAATTAGGGGTGGTATGTGGGAGGCAAAATTACAATATAAGGAATTATTGTGGCAAATAATTTTGGACTCCACTAAATTTCCAGGACTTAATGACATGCTTTCTATTTCTTCAGTGTTGAAACTTGGAGCTGCTAAGCTTTGAAATTTTGTAAATTTTGTAAATTTACCACAAGAGGGCACCATTGGATAACATTTAATATATTTTTTTCAGCACAAACTAAAATATGTTTTATTTAAAGTACAAATGGCATTTAAAGTATATTTTACTGTATCTATTTACATATTTTAATATTTTAATATTTTTCTACTTCGTTATTTACTACAAATAAGTTAAACAAATATATGAACTGTGCTGGTTTATTAAGGAATGTATTTTCAAATACAACTCACTGTTCAATTAGGTTAATTAATATTGGAGAGGATTTTATTGGTTAATTAACTTATTTTGAATTGGTGGTGGTGATATATAAGGCATTACATGAATAATGATCTGTGTTTAGTTTTCTGAAGAAGACTTGTATGTATTGAGTCGAAAACGTACACATTACTGTGGCGTTATTTTGTGCTTGGGACTATACTAACTGTATTCGCTTTGCACTCGCTTTGAATAAAGGAGTATTTTTATACATCTTGGTTTTACCCTTTATTTGGATTTCCAGGGCAGGCAACTTTTTGTTTTTTTCAGAGATAGCAGAGGTTCACAAGTATCAACAAGTTATAACAGTGCAGTAAATGACCCCACACAAGAGTGCTAGGCCAAAGACAGATAAAATGCAAGTTTTGAGAAAAAAACAATTTTAAAAATAAGTGCAAACAGGAAATTCAGTAAACAGCTCTAGGTTGTGCTCTAAATACAGCTACTAATGCAGAAATCAAGTTTAACAAGCCAGAAAATGTTCAAAATAGGTGGCTATGCAGAAAAACGTAGCAAATAAACAGAGGAAAAATACTTAAAATCTCAAAAGTGGCTCCTTTCTTCTCTCAGCGTTTTCTCCAATTGGTGGGTGCTTCACCAACAGCCAACAAGCCTGAAAAGATGCCAAAACCACGAGGCAACCAGGTTTTAAGAGAGGAAGATGAAGGAGTTTTGGAATTGACCCAAAATGGCCAATAAAACTACAGTTTCAAGTCAGTAACCACTCCCACTGAGGCAGGCAGGCTGCTCAATGTTTTTCACTGCCACTGATCAACAGAGAGACTTCCCTTTAGCCCAAGCAAAAAATGGCCTCACAGAAACTTACAAACAGTTCAAGAACAGCAAGCCTGCAACTGAACTTTTTTAAATCTCAGAAAAGTGGGAAAAAAGCAAGATTTTTTTTTTTCAGAAACTTCAGAAAATATAGTTGAAATTAAATTACTTTATAGCCAAGCCATAAGAAAGAATGTTATCTTTCAGTTTCAGTGCAGTAACAGACACACTGTCTACAACTAGAGGTTCACTGTTTTGTCTTGGAAGTGTTTTTATTGTTTTATTGTTTTATGACTTCCAGCATCAGCCTTAGATCTAAGAAAAGCCCTTGTTTATGTATTTTCACAGGTAGATGCTAAATGCTAGCTTCTTCTCATTTTCTTCAGCCTCCATACATCTCAGTCTCTCTGTTGATTCTATTTCTAAACCCTTGGCCACCAGTTCAAGTCTGTTTAACTCCAGATGGATTTTTATGTCCTCTGTGGAAAGGTTGAACTGTCCATTTTTTGAGAGTTGTACATTCCCAAGGCCAGTCTGATTGTCCTCCTGGTTGCTGATTTATGACACAGCTGTGACTAAGGCTGCAATCATTTCTGCTTTAGTCAGGTTGGCATGCACTAGTCCTTTGTCTTGACACATCTCAGATAACTGGCTCCTTGACAGCTTATTTATTTTATTTATTTATTTATTTGCAGTTGGTTTACCAGGATAGTCCATTGGGCCAAGATGAACCCGTTTTCAATGGAGTCCTGGGGAGAAAAGCTCCAAAAACAGGGTTACATATTTTTTAGATATGTATTACAATATTTACAAAATTATACGGTTAGAGCATCATACTGGTGATAAACATTACAGATGATACAAACTAGAAAAAGGGAGATCCATATTACTATATTTACAAATTTATACAGTTAAGAGTATAACATTCAGGTGACATTACAGATGAAACAGACTAGAAAATGAACGTTTCAATAGGGATACTGAGAAGCCATTGTGTCTTAGGTAGCTAGCTAGGGAAACAAAAGTTAGGAGAGGCAGAAGCTAGGAAGTTCATGGAAAGGAGGAGGAAGGAGGCAAGGCAGTGTAGAATTATGATGGATGGGTGCAAGAGCATTCCCACTGGGTTAGTAGATGAAAGTGAAGAGATTTTTTGAATATAAAGAGGTTGAAAGTGGTATGAATGGCTGGAGGTAGGGAGATCCAGAGACGTGCTAGACCATAGAATAGGAGATTTTTTCCTGGGGGTCGAGTTGGTTTATATAATTCAATTAGGTTTTGGTTATTAGATCTGAGTACTCTGTTGGGGAGGTGCATTTTAAAGGCAGAGGAAAGGGATGGACAAAGGAAGGGTTTAAAGATGAGCTTATGAGCAAGAGTAAGTTGAGAATAGATGAGTTGGTTGGGTAGTTCTAGCCATCTTAGTTTGTAGAGAGAACAGTGGTGGGTAGATGCTTTATGACTAGTAGCAAATTTGGCTATTTTGTTGTAGCATGAGGAAAGTTGTGTTTTGAGGGAAGATTGTAGGTTAGTCAGGAGTGGGGCTCCATATAGAAGAGTGGGGATAAGAAATGTGGAAGAGAGAGTGATTTTAGTAGAGGGTGTAAGGAAGCAATTTTGTCGGTAGAGCATGCCTAGTTTTGGTGAGTTTTTTTTATATTTAGGTATATGTGGGAGTTGAATTTAAGCTGACTATCAACTTGAACCCCAAGTAACTTGGCCTCTGGCATCAATTCCAAGGATATGTTGTTGTTGCTAGTGATTGAAAAAGAGTTTGTGTTGATAGAGATGAGTTTAGAGCAAGTAAATACCATTAATTTGGTTTTAGAGGCATTGAGTGCTAGGTGGTTTTCTTTCATCCATTGTTCAGTGATTGAGAATGCGTCTTGTGTAAGCTTTTGGAGAACTGGGATGGATATGGCAGAGCAGATAATAGTTGAAGCATCTGCATACTGGATGATATTAGAGAATGGGATAGAATTGTGGAAGTCATTTATGAATATGTTAAATAGAAGAGGACCCAATATGGAACCTTGGGGGACCCCAGTTGGGGTTTTAAGGAATGAGGAGGTGGATTTTTTCCATTTGACTGCTTGAAATCTATTAGATAAGTAACTAGAGAACCAGTTCAATGAGGAGGGAGATAGGTTAAGCTGGGAGAGTTTAGTTAAAAGTAGTTTGTGAGAGATAGTGTCAAAGGCCTTTGAGTGGTCCAATAGCAGGGTAGAAACAATGTGACTGGAGTCCCGGGCTTTATTTATAGTTTCTAAGAAGGAGAGGAGGGCTGTCATAGTGCTGTGGCTGGGTCTAAAACCATGCTGAGTTGGAGTCGGCAGGTGATTGTCCAAGAGGTAAGGTAGGAGCTGCAGATGGATACACTTTTCTAGGAGTTTAGAGATGGGAGACAGGATAGCTATGGGACGGAAGTTTGTCGTACTGTTATTATTGCCACCTTTATGCAAAGGTATGATAAAGGCTTTTTTCCAAATTTGGGGTACTGTGCTTTCTTGGATAGAGTGGTTGATTTGAATACTAATAGGGTAGGCAATGGCTTCTGCAGCTATGCTAAGGAAGTATGAAGGAATATTGTCTGGGGCATTAGAGCATGGCTTTAGTTTCTGGAGGCGTTTTTTTATGGTAGATGTGGGAATAGTGAGAAAGGTGGAGGAAGGGGAGGTAGGGTATTAGAGGATGGTGCTATTAGAGAGGAAGTGAGAGTGGTGATGGGAGTGAAGGGAAGGGTGTTGATAGAGGAGGATGGGGTGAGGTCGAGGATGAGTTGGTGTCGGAGAATGAGGAGGTTAATTTGAAAATAGAGTTAATGAAAAAGTAGTTGAATTGTGTAGCCAAGTCCATGTCAGTAGCTTTGGGATCTGGGTTGGGGTTGACTATTTTGCCAGGGTTGATAAGGGTAGAGATTCCTTTCCAGAATTTTTGAGGATTTGTTTTATTAGTATTTTGGAGTATGGAAAAGTAGTTCTGTTGATCAGTGATAACAAGCCTTTTTACTTTGTTTCTAAGTGTTTTGAATTCATTATGGATGAGTGGAGATTTATTTTTCTGGTAAAGTGTCCAGACTTTATCTCTATGTCGCATGGCTGTTAGTGTGTTTTTGGTTAGCCAGGGGGTGGCTTTTAGTTTTATTCTTTTAGTCCTTAAAGGAGCATGGTAGTCTAGGAGGTTTAAGAAGGTTGTGTTGAAGTGGGCCACAGCATTATTTAGAGGTAAAGTTTTTAGAATGTTCCAGTCAACTACTTTTAGAGAGTCAGAGAAAGCTATTGGGTTGAAGTTTTTGTGGTTGTAGGTAGTAATATAATTATGTGTTCTCTGTAAAGGCACAGGGAGTCGGTATGTGAAGATGGGTAGGTGATCACTAAGGGAGTCTGGAAGTGTACCACTATCAGAGAAATAATGGGGGTGAGAGACTAAGATCCAGTCTAGAATGCTACCATTGGAAAGAGTTTTTGAGGGGCGGGTTATGTTGTTAATTAGCTGTGAGAAGTTATAAAGGTTGATATTAAGTGGGTTTGTGGAAGACTGAATGGAGGACCAATTGATATTTGTGTCACCCAAAATTATGATTTCATTGCTAATGTTGGTGGAGAGCCAGAATAGGATATTCTCGAGTGTGGTAATATTATCTCCAGGGGGGATATACAGGGAGGCTATACATATGTGCTTGTATTTATTGACTTGAAGTAGTGATAGGAGTAGTTCAGCATTATTGAAATTTGGGATGGATTTGTTATAAGGGGTGACTGACAAGGAGGATGAGTATAGTAGAGCTACTCCACCTCCTTTTTTGTGGGATCTATCTTTTCTGATGATTGAGTAGTTTGTTGGTATTATTTCATGGTCTTTTATTTGGGGTATTAGCCAAGTTTCAGAGATAGATAGGATATCAGGTTTATTATGTGAAAGCCAAGCATGAAGGTTTGAGACTTTATTTACTATGCTTTGGGAGTTTAGAGAGGTGAATAGTATAGACTTATCTATGGTGGTAGAGGTGGAGGGGCCTGGGTTTGGGTGGATATCTCCTGATAGTAGAGTAGTTAGTAGATATAGGGTCAGGTTGGAGAGGTGTTTGGACAGCTTGGAGTTTAGGCTGGGCTTTATTATGTTGATAAAGGATTTGTTAGCTACTATGGTGGTATGATGTTTTTGATGGTTGATAAGTTTATAAGTAAAGAGTAGATGGCTTTGTATAGGATAAAGATGGGGAGATATTGTGGTGTGTGGTTTTAAAGGAGGTGAGTTGAGATGTATTGTTATGTGAAAAGCCTGTGAGTGGTTAATGTATATGGGCTGGGTGAGGTAGTAAATGTAGACTCTATTGAGGAGAAGTAGTAGTAGAGTGGAGGAGGATATGGCTTTTGGGAATATTGTATAGATGGCTTTTGAAAAAGCAAGAAATGAAGAAAATAGTCAAAAGTTGCTAAGTGGTTGCAAGTAAACGTTTAGGAGCAGGAGGGTTCTATGCACTGGCGGTAGGTATGTCTCTGAATAATTGTAGGAGGGTAGTATAAAGTAATGGTTTATATGGGCGGGGTTAGGTAGTGGGTGTAGGTTTGAGTAGAGGACACTAATTGGTGAAGTAGGGTTTTCTAGGGGGATGAGTGATGGTTAGAATGGGTGGGGTAAGGGAGTGGATATAGAGAGAGAGTTGTGGAGTGTAATTGGATAGGTGATGTAGTGGGTGTGGTTATGAAGGTATAACTGTAGAGGTACTGGGGGCAGGTGGGAATTGGGAGCAGGGTAAGGGAGCAGAGTGAGCCCATAGGGCAAACAGAGTGGGAAGAGCCAAGGAAGGCAGGATGAGAGGGTAGGGGAGCAGAGTGAGCCCGTAGGGCGAATGGAGCGGGAAGAGCCAAGGAAAGCAGGATGAGAGCGAGAGTCTATCAGTGAACTGTTGAATGGAGAAGGTAAGTACAAGGGACAGGGGATTTAGTGGGATGGAGTTGCCAACGACGTTTGGAAAAGGGAGAGAGAAAAGAAAAAAGGGAATTTAAAACATGTATAGAATACTAGAGAGTAAAGTAAAAGATATGGGAAATCGGGAATAGTGGGGAGAGGGTGCCACCTAGTGGACAAATGCTGAAATGCACCTGTGATTTCACCAGGGTAGATCCCTAGGCTGGATTATGTTTTAGGGAGAGAGTCTGGTAAAAAGTGAGCTAGAGGAGGGCTAATATTGGAAGTACAGGGTTAATTAGTGTTTGGCTGCTGGGTTTCCTGGCAAGGGAGCATACTGAACGGCTAGCAGGGCTTTAGAATTATTTAATAATACAAGGTTAGCAGTGGTTGTACATACTTTCTTGAGTTCTTCTATGAGGAGCTTAGTCCTATTCCCATACGGGGATGAGGCAATATAGCTTGTTATGTTTTAGGTTAGGTATAGGCAACCAAGCCAGGCGTAGTCACAGGGAGTATTGCAGGGTTAGAAAGCTGGAGAAGAGGAGAGAATGTAGAGAGAGAAATTGCACTTTGGTTAAACAGTTACAGAAACACATTGGCCCACAGTTACAGAAACACATTGGCCCACAATAGCATATACTTGCCATACTCCTCTGCTGACATCCTTTCCTGCTCTCCCTGACAACTAAGCTAACAAAAAGAATAAAACTATTGTGATATGAAACTCTGAATGTTCACTGTGTGACTGATTGAAAGTACAAACACCTTCCTTAGTGACCACTGTTTACAGGCTACATGAATTCAATATCCCATCTCTGCCACCAATATATGTAATGTGGATATCCCACCACTGCCCGCCAATATATGTGATGTCTCAGCCTACACAGTGTCACCAAATAAATATGCAAGTACTCTCAAAACTTAAATATGTCTCACAAATATCAGACACACTGAAAGGTTTAAATATATTTAATTATACATAATAAAAAAACAAGAAGATGCTCAGTATAAAATCACTGTAACATTAGAATTCAAAATCACAGGAAATATTTAAAACAACTCTCAAATAAATAAAGAAAAACATCTAAAGTAAGTACTTTGCTATATTCCTGACTATATCTAGAGAATTACTATATCATAATTAACTTACTTACAGAGCAAGCAAGGCAGGTGTGATGAGTGGGTCTTCCAGCTGATGTCATCAGGTTAAATAAAAATACAGAATACACAGCCTCTCTCAGAGAGTTCTTAAACTAATGTCTCAAATATTACTGCTGGGATAGCTTGCAGGATGACATCACTTCTTGTCATCTGACTCTATCCCAGGTGAAAAACAACCATTGATGCAGCTGGTAGCATTTAGCATCTGCCTGTGAAAATATGTAAACAAGGGCTTTTCTTAGATCTAAGGCAGATCCTGGAAGTCATAAAACAATAAAAACACTTCCAAGACAATACAGTGAACCTCTAGTTCTAGACAATGTGTCTGTTACTGCACTGAAACTGAAAGATACCATCCTTTTTTATGGTGTGGCTATAAAGTAATTTAATTTCAACTATTTTTTCTGAAGTTTTCCAAGTTAACTTTCTGTATTCCAGTTACCCATTTTAAAATATATACATATAAACAGTTACAATAGTGCATGTACATTTCTGTTCTGTTCTAGTAGAGTACACTGTGGATACATTTTTAAAGCTCAGTACGTTACAACCCTTTTCAGCACACACTTCTGTACTAGCAGTTTGATACACACATAACATACAGTTCTAATACATTTGTAACACAAGCATATGAATCATGTTGATATTCACAAATGACATATAATTATTTACACAATTCCAGAGAGCTGGGCTGTCAGTATCTCCTTTTGTGACACATGTGAATACACAGTCTTTTTTCAAATAACCCATGTAAATACTCTCTGACATCCATAAGCCTGTAGAAATGGACAATATTTTGAATTTTATTTTAGTTGATGTACATTCCCAAAGTTTCTCATTGATGTAGCTTTTAAAACGGCACACTGCAGTACAAATACTGGGCTAGTTTTAGAAACTTAGTATTTTGGCTTTGTAGAGAGTAGCACTGACTTGCAGTGCTAATGCTGCATTTCAGACTGTAATTTACAAAGAATACTTTTCATGGATTTCTTATGTATATTTCATTATGGACTTTTGTGCACTGTGCCGAGCCACAAGGCACCTCAGTGTGGTATCTCCACTATCAGTGAACCATCCTCCCCAGCAACATAATGTTGCAATGATGCTAAGCTAGACACAAGACTATAGCTGGAGCTCATAATAATTTGATTGATGAATTATATAAAAATACAGGGAATCTCTTTATAATGCCTGCTGTAGATAAACAGTGTAGCTACAACAGCAAACCTACATTTGAAGTTCACTTAATGACAGAACCGCACCAGTATGCCTGATATCTTGACATATAATGCTAAGTTACAGGGCTGCCCACTCTAGCTCAGCAATGCCTGCTCACTTTTGTGATTCATGTGTTGAGCTATTGTGGACACTAAATGTCAATGTTTTCAGCTGAGTATGAAGCTGTTTGGTCTTCCAAGATAGCTATAAACTAATCAACAGCTTAAGTAAGTCCACTGTCTGGATGCCAGCAAAGAAGAAATTTATAGAACCTGAAAGAAATTGACCAGAAAAGGTGGAAAGAACAGTGGCTGGGAAGAATCCTGCAGCTGTTCAGTAAAAAGGAGTTCAAACGTCAGCTTTGGTTAAAGAGATGGCTTCCAGTAATTTAAAGGAAAAATAAATCAAATGTACTCAGAGGCGATTAATATAAATGAAACATTGAAGGAGTATATAAACCTAGATAACAAAAGACTGTGAAAAATGGAAGAAGCTTTAACTAGCTGTTCAGATAAATTGATAAAACTGCAAAAATCAGAGGCTGAAATGAAGAAAAGGCTGGTTGAGTATGAGACCTCAAAAAGAGCTTTTTCAAAAAACAGAAGCATTAAAAGGCAGAGCACAAAATGAAAACCTGATAGTTCTGCTGTACCAGAGAAACTGGAAGGAACAGATTGTGTTCATTTTATGAAAGCACAAATAAGAAACTGGCCTGTGTTCCACAGCATGATCTGTTATATGAGTAGGCAAATCATCTGTATGCTACACACCTGGCCATGGGAAAGCAGCTAAGACCTGCATTAATAAAGATCATACCAGCAAAAAAAAGTTGATCCGGACAAAACTGTGTCAGAAAGAAAATTATTAAAAATGGGAGACAGTGGAGTATTTGTGGAAAATGATTATTCTTTGTATGCCAGGCAGAAGAGAAGTAAATTTATCCCATCAATCACGGAATAATGAGAGACAGGTGTGAGATTCAAGCTGTTGTATCCAGTTGTCTTCAGAATATTTTTCCTGGAGCATCAAATACATTTTTGATGCAGAGCAGGCTAAGGAGGAAATAAAAAAAGATTTATTGAACAAAAAGTGAACCACCAGAAAGAAGGAGGACTATGTTTCTCATTCTTCTGATAAGAAAGCACACAAAGAGACTTTGCCAGTGAAACCTTTTCCAGTGTTCCAAAGGAAACTGCTTGACAGAAAAAAAGCACAGGAGGTGACTAGAAGAATAAGGAGTACCTTGGATTTGAACTGGAGTCTGATGTTGAGAGGGGGAGATGTAAAGAAGTAAGCAACAGTAATACTGAAATTAATGAATAAACAAGTGACTATAAAGCAAAGAAGAACTGTTGTTGACTTTGTTAAACTTGTGAGTGGACTGTAAAGCATATACCCCACTTTATATCATTAATGTTTTGAATGATACTAAAAGGGAAAAGGTAACTGTAATGAAAGCAATTTTTGTCCTTATTAATATTTGCATAAAACATTTTGTGATAAATACTGCATGTTATGTATTGTGAAGCAATTTTGTGTTGTATGTAGTCAGGGATATTTTAAATGTGTGTGGGGGGGGGCTCTTTTTAGTAATTTTTGTATGTGTTAAAAAAATAAAAGTAAACATATTTTTAGTTGTAAGAAATATATGCTTTACAGTAAAACAAGAGAAATTAGGCTGCACAAAAGCAAGTTTAATTGTTAATAGGCTGTGATCTTGGGCTACTGGGGTGGGGGTGCTAGGTGTAAAAGTGCACTGATTATGTAATATGTAGAAAAAAATATTTTATTTTTTACACGAGACTGCCTAGATTAATGCCCTTAGCTTAAGTTATAACCAAGAGTCTTTGTAAGCAAATAGGCTTGAAATATAAGACAAAATGATAAACGTAATAACAAAATGCTAAGTTTCTTACGACTGTAACAATATTACTTTGTTTTTTGTCCATTAGCAAATGTTCAATGAGATTCAAGAAGTCTGCAGCTAAAGGGAGTTGTATATTCTGTTCTGAATGAAATTGAAATTTACAAAGATTCATTGCTGACTATGTTTACATGGAGATGAACTGTCTGCAGGTGCAAGCAGCCAATCTTGAGAGTTGTGAATGTTCTTTGCAGGGGGAATGCAAAGCTTAAAGGTATCATGGCAGCAGCTCAGTGAAAATAATGAAGTGAGTAAGAGATAGCAGTCCAGCAAGCAGCCTTAATATGTTAATGCATTTAACAGAAGAGTGCACATTTGGTTTTATTTAAAGACGCTAATGCACTTTTTCTTAGGGCTAAAAGTTAATGTTTTTTTGAATTCAAGCAAGCTGTTTTTCACATCTGGAAGGGGAATAGAGATAAGAAAAGAACAGACAGCAATTAGTGTAAGTGGGAACACGACTTTTTCATGCTCTTGAGCTTGGGTAACCTTAATTTATTTTAGGTAATGTCTTTGGGTGCAGCTGTTGATTTAGGGCAGTTATTCCTATCTGAAAGGATACATTTCATTTTTTGAAGATGTACACAGTTTTATGTGTTTGTTCTAAGTTGAAGGGGTGTTCTAAAGATGTAAATATTTTTTTTGTCTGAGGGTTTTCATTAAAAAAATCTTGAAAATGTGAAACAGGTTCAAAGGAAGATGAAAAGGTACAACTGTATAAAAGATCAGCCTGCCAGACATTAGTGTTTGCATATAACATGGAAGCTGGATATACACATGCAAAAAAACTGACGTGTAACAGGCAGGAACAGTAGCTTTTTATTAAAATTGCTACGCTATCAATAATATCTTGGACATGCATCGTGCAAATAGCAATGTTGCAGGAAACACATTAGCAAAGAAATGAGCATGTGAATTTGACAAAGAAAGGATTCCAGAATAGATATTCAGCAGAATATCAGGGACAAAGGAAAAAAGGACGTAATTATACTAATTGCTTGAGGGACTCCAATAGTGATAGAAGAGGGGAAAAAAGACAATAATGGTAGATATGTAGTAATAGGGGGCTCTTGGCAAGCGAGGAGCATTAAACTGGCATGTGTTAATATTCCAGGAAAAACTGGAGCTTAAAAAATATTAACAGAAATAGTCAGCTTTCACCAGAGAATATCATGTATAGGGAAGGACTGGAACTTGATTTACAATAGTGAGGATGTCTTGGGGACCTAGAAGGGAAAATATAACAAAAGTGGGTAGATTTTTTACAAAAAATATGAAAGTATTTGTTATGGAAGATGTGAATTCAGTTGTAGGAACTCTAATAGAATGTATATATTATTCCCCAAAGTACAATAAATGGGCTAGACTAGATAGAAATTATATTTCACTTCACAGGAACATGTGCATTTAACTGAAAGCTTCAACACACATACAATAACTATTTCAGATTACTCACAGATAAAAAACAAGATAAAAATACAGGGTAATGAAGTAAAAAATGCAACACTGGTGCTTTCTCACCTACCTGTTAAAAATAGTGAAATGTAAAGAATGGAGAGTAGAACTCATTCAAGAGTTATTAGGGAAGATGTGGATGTCTTCAGAAGTTATAGCAAGTGAGTGGGATAAAATGAAAATGGAGTTTAAATATCGGGTAGAAATGAAAGAGAAAGTTATATGGTAAAGAAGTAATAGGAATTACTTAAAAGGGGCTGACAAAGGTTAAAGTATTGTATAATAAGGGTAGTCTCACAGAACAAGAACAGGAGCAAACGGAGAGTGCTAAAGAAAAAATAAGGGAGTAGCTGGATAATATTTATGAGTTTAGAAAGACTGATGATAAGCAACTATTTTTAATGATATGTCCAGAGCACAAAAACTTTTAGCACAATGACTTAGGCAACAGAAAGGAGAAATGGTTGTCATCAAATTTTAAGGAGCCTATAACAAGAAAAACAACCAGAGATCCCACAGAGGTATTAGAGGTATTTTGTAAATTTTATGAAACTTTATGAAAATTTGTATAAAGCAGAGTAATGTGTAAATAAAGAGTAAGAAGCTGTTTATATTAAAGCAAAAGGTGATTTTATTAATCATGACCAACTGTTTCTAATTGCACTTAGCCATAGTGAAGCCTTGTGCTTTGACAAGAAATTTTGAATTTCATTTCTCTTACCCCTTCACCTCACCCTTTTCAGTTTACCACATCTCAATTAATGCTAAAAATTATGGCCTATAAAGACTGTATTTATACTCAGTCTTATGAAATATTGGCAAGTGCATTCATGTTAAGTACTGTAGCTTGCTGTAATGTGCTGCTTTTCTAATGTCTGTTTTCTTTTAAAATACATTATAACCAGTAACTAGACAACTGCAGTAACTCATTTAGGTGACACAGCACCCACCATGGCATTTTAATGATAAATGTAGCCTTTCAATATGGTATTCAGCACTTATGCATGTATGCTAAATCTGTAGAGCTCAAATATCCTTTGGATAGCTACCAATTAAGTGTCATTCCTCTTTAAAGTTTCCATATTCTTTTTCATTTTTTTGGTGTGGTATCAGATGCCAGCATTCATACAGGGTTACAGCATACTTGCATAAAGAGAGTTCTGGAATGTACTTCAGCAGTTGTCATTTCTGTATTCATATATACCATTACTCCCTTCTTCTTGTAACTATTTATTTCATAATGCTTGTTTTTTCCTCATTTTGGCCTCAATGCATTAATTAATATATGCCAAACAACACTAACTCAAATCCCAGTTCAATGAGCCTGATGTGTTGAAGTTAATAATAACCAAAAACATAGCCTTTCGGAAACATCCAGGTTCACAGACTAACTGATAGAAAACCATGCTCTTAGGGGCAACATCATTCTAACAAGTTAAGACATAAAAACTGTAGGTAGGAAAAATACTGCAGACACTTAAGAACTTCAAAACTTCCTGTTGAGGAGGTACCAACTTGAGGTTGTTTTTCATCTGGGAGGGAACCCACTCAGAACTGGACATTTTCCTTCAGAAAATAGATTCCCAGCATACAGTTCTTGGAGTTCACTCTGCCTGACAAGGGCACAGAGATCTATTTCTTGGATCTCACCATTTCCTTAGACACTGAAAAGAAAACCTTTAGCTCCAACCTGTACAGAAAAGAAACATTCTGAGACAACTACCTTAACTACCAAAGTCAGCACCCTCCCTTCATGAAAAAGAACATCATTCAGGGACAGTGCATTAGAATTAGCAGGATCACCAGCAATGACCAGACCTTTCTCAAAGAATGTTCTCTGTTAAAACAGTTACTCCTAGAGAGGCACTATCCAGACCACATCATAAATTCCCAAATACAATTTGTGGTCCAAAACAGCAACATCAAGTACCTGCCCATTTTTCAAAGCAGGTTCACACCAGCACCTGCCCAAACTTCCAGAAAGTACACCAATATTTCCAATCCATATTTCTGTGGACGCAACCACACTCAAGGAAATCCTTAGCAAACACTGGAGGATCATTGCAGTGCCCACATTGGCTCATGCCTGTGGGTGCTAAGGGGGGTCTGCCCAATCTGTGTGGTGGATTCAATGGTGTGTTTCAGATTGCATGACCTTTTGTAGCTGAATGATGGTGCTGTCCCCCAAACTGGTTTTATTTAAAACCATTCTGATGAAGTTCAATTATGTATAGTCTAAAAAATGGAAGTGCTCAATGGGAAATAAATGGACTGATCACACTTGTAAGTTTTGTTGATTGCTAAATTACTTTTTAAGAACTGAACTGCTTGACTTGACTGCACTCCTCTGCTTATTGCATGTCGAAGAAATAAAGCTGTATTTTAAAAGGAATCCACGGCCTCAGGTTGGTTCTTCCTCAACTGGAAGTTTTGAAGTTCTTAATCATTCCAACAACCTCATTGCTGTTACATAGTACACACACTCAGACTATACTACCAAAAGAGGATTTCTTTATTTACATTTGTTTACTGGGGTAGTGCATTGATCATTACTGACCAGTTTCAGGAGAGGTAAAACACTAGTTTCTTTGGCCAGTATTTCACTTTTGCTGATTTGGAGTTTTTGGTCAGTATGTTGTTACCTGAGCTGAGTTCATGGAATCAGGATCTGAGTGACTAGACTGCGGAATAAATGATCTCCTGCTCAGTATTTCCATGAAACTCTGCTTTAAAATTCTGTATAGTCATGATTACAAATGATTTTATGATAGCATGTGAAAACCATAAATGAAAGAATATTTTTTTAAGAGATGATAAACCCATAAAGATAATTTCCTACACTAGGAAAATATGCCTTTCTAATTAAAAACAGGAACATTATTATTCTAACTTATTTATGTACATAACAAGATTGTGTCCATCACATAAATAGTGTCTACATTTTTCATTCATTATTTCGTAAGATTTAACTTTAGGCCTCATCTGAAAGTTTTCCTTCAAAAGTTCAAACAGAGGCCATTTGTATGATACAGGATCTCTCGTGAAGGTACAGTACACCAAATGTGCAATATGAGTTATTTCTTAAGATGTAACTTTAGGGCTCAAATTAATGTTTTCATTCAAGATTTAAAGCAGAAGCCAAGTGTGAAATTACTCTCTGATGAAGGCACAGTGCACCATATGTGTCATTGCTATGGAGATACAGTAAAAAATCTGTTATCAGTAATATTGCTTTTATGGTCAACTGGTACTTTCCTTAATCACTGTCTTTATGTCTTTTTATTAATACATTGAAGATTATGGGGTGAGTGGGGCACTAGTCCCCATATGAAACAAAAATCCTTATTAGTTTCATCTGGTTCATTAACCGGTGCTAGAATGTGATATATTTACAATGTGCTCATGCTTTAATAATGAGGAAGTGAATTTAAAATTGCAATACTTGACTGCTGTGTTTTCATTGGAAATGTGCTTAACTCAATGGCTCTTTTATTTTAAGAGGGATTTTTGACTGCTTCTACACAATTGACTTACATCTGTGTGCTACACTTCACTTTTGTCAGTTCTGTAACTATTGTGCCACTGACAGAATACAGTTTTGTTACAGTTGTATTGTATTACTTGTCTGTGCTGTGGTTCAGGACCAGACTAATTATATGTATAGAGTTATATGACATACTTTAATCAATTACATATTGTGTCTTCAATTCTGTTTTATAAATACAGTAAACCTTTTAGAGGCAAGTTTTATGAATTAAAAAAAAATATCCTGCAGCACATGCAGAATGGCATTCAGAAAATTATTTCTGACTCTGATCTATATGAAAGAAACACAGAACTGACAAAGTATGCAAATAAAATCACTTAAATTTCTAAAGACTTGCGCTGGATAAGGAAATTGCAATATAACTGCATTTATGACAACTGACTCATTGTCCTCCACAGAATACCTTATTTGACTTATTTGTTATTCGTTCCTTTTAGCATTCAGTTTGGAAATAAATAAGCAAATGAACAAGATGCTATTTCTGAAATGGACTATATGGGGGGGGGGGTAATAATAAATAGTGAATAAAATATAAGATAAGAGCTTACCTGTGTTTTTGTTTTCCACACGATTGTGACATGTAATTTTACTTTTTGTTGATAGGCTTTCATTCTCTGCAAAGAAAGCAACAAGATATCACACTGACCACTTTTGTATGTGTTTAATGTGTTATAGACATGTGTGCTGCATTGAACAGTACTTTTCAGTTCCAGGTTGTTTTGATATTGTTTTATTAGGTCAACCAGTTAATAGCAACAGAGAAAAACAAGTGAAAAGAGACACATTTGTTACATTACAAGATCAGACCATCACATATTTGCATCTTTTAGATCCACTGTATAGGATGAAAGACTTGCAAGTTTTTGACCATTGTAGGTTCATAGGTAAGTACTAGGCTAGCTGTCCTTATGGGCCATTTTAAGCCTAGCCAGTTTTGCTTTGGTTATTGAATTAAACTATCTCATTTAGTGTTTGACTGGCCTTACCCATCCCATGGTTTAATATTATATATTAACCCTAGTGAGAATAACTGAAATCATATTTTGAGCGGACCAATGTATGGGATAAAGTATTTAGGAACTGCCTCTGTCCATTAGTAGTACAGGAGGAAGTCCTGAGTAAATGTAATGTTTCCCATCCATAGATCCAAGTTGCTCTTAAATATCAACAGTATGAGCTTTACTTTACTTGTATAGGGAGTCTGCTCCAGAACACTAGCATTGTCTGCAAAATAAACCTGTCCCTCCAAACCATTCTTTTAACGTTGTAATAGAGGTTTAGATCTCAAGTGTTTCTGATGCCGTTTGACTTGGTGATGTGCAGTTAATCCATCAGTACTGGATTTGGAGGATGACTTACATGCCAGACACAGGTCATCTCTAAGCAGTCTGTAGGATACCAACTATAGAGACAGCACTTTGAGTGAGCAAGCTAAGGAGAGTAGTATTGCTGGAAATGAATCCATTCTCATGTCTTGTTGAATACCTTCACAAGGTGGACCCCGTTTTTCACAAAGAGGTCTAAATAGAGAGATGATAAATTAGCAAGGAAAGGAGACTAGTATTGCTGGAAATGAATTCATCCTCAAGTCTTGGTGAGTACCTTCACATGGTGGACCCTGTTTTTCACAAAATCTCACTAAGACAACACTGATATATAGACTGTATTTTAGCATATATCATGCACGGAAGTAGGTTAAAAAATAAAAATTCTGGGTGCACAACACCCAGGATACAAAACTGCCCAATCCTGGTAGGCACACTGGTGCCAGGACTGGAAACAAATGACAGTGTAGAATCCTCAATACATGGAAACATTCCTACAATGGGGCTAAGCCAGGACCAGAGGGAGGATGGCCCCCCTGTTGAAGGAAATAGTACTCCACAAAAATCACAAAAAACAATAGGCCAAAAAAGAGCCGTAAAGATGATAGAGTGGACTATTGAGGATAAGAAATAAATTATGTATTGTTACTATTATGCAAGAAGCCCATAATTCCTAGACAGAAGGTATACAAAAAGATTAAGAGAGAAATTAGAGGAAAGAAAAATACTTGCAGAAGAAAAACTGTCAAAAGCTTCAAATAAAACTTTGTGTTAATTAATACAATAGAGTTATGAAAAACATTATATAGACAAAGAAACCTTAGGCAGTTTGGAAAAAGAAGTGACTGAAGAAGTATGAAAATATAAAGAACAAAATCTAGAGATTTTTGAAAGGTATAAAAAAATATGGACATGGGAAAGAGAGATCTGATATGGTGCAATATTTATGCAAAGGAGAAAGCCAAATTAATTAATACAAAAAGCATTCCCCCAAAATATTCAAAGAGAACTATAGGCAAACACAACCAGATGTGGAAAATTTTCACAATACAAAAAATAAGATCACAAAGAGGGAACGTAGAACAGAATATTAGTAAAGCAGAAGTTAAAAAAATAGAAACTGAAGTTATGGAATACCTGCGAAGTGAAGGACTTAGTGTAGAAAGTCTAACACAGGTTATATCATAGTATGATGGAACAAAGAGTCCCCCAAGTAAATAGAAACAGGAGGAGCAGGAGACATCTGAAGAAGAAATATGGACATGGGAAAGAAAAAGAGATTTAATGTGGTGCAATAGATATGCAAAGGAGAAAGCAGAACTAATCAATAAAAAAAGAGCAGCACCAATGATATTTGAAGAGAAATACAGGCAAAGGCATCCAGATATGTAAAATCTTACAATACAAAAAAATAAGAAAACAAAGAGGAAAAGTAGAAAAGAGGATTAGTAATGGAGAAGTTAAAGAAATAGAAACTGAGGTTATGGATTATCTGCAAAGTGAAGGATTTAGTGTAGAAAATCTAACTCTGATAATATCACAACAGGATAGAGCAATGGATCTCAAAATTAAGGAGAAATCCAAGGAGCGGGAAACATCTGATCAGTTGCCATATGAAGATACGCTGGAGCCTTCCAAAGGAAACCAGTACAAAAGTTCAGCTGGGGTTGAACAGCAAGGGAAGGAGCAGGAAACAGTGGCACCTCTAACACAGTCAGTGTTGTGGAGGGATAGGACAATGAGTTCCAATATGAATGAGAAATAGATGACACAGGATGAAACTGAAGAGAATGTGGCACAGGATGATGCTCTGGAACTTTCTATAGAATGCCTGGAGGAAATGGAGAACAAAGAATGCACCCTCACTTGATCTTTAGAGAAGAGTTGCTTGATTTAATAGAGATGGAAAGACACTGAGATCAATGAAAGAAACAATCTACAGAAAGTCAATAAAACCCCAAATGTTAGAAGTTAGATAAAACAAATGAACACAGTAATTAGGACTGTTCAAAGAGATTCATGTGATATAATAGAAGTAGATAGGATATTTTACTGTGCAGCTAAATTAATAACAGATAAAGTCTTACCACAAAAATACAGGGCAGTAAGGGAAAGGAAGGGAAGAAATCAAATGCCATCATGGAAGTATTGAATAGAGAAAACTATACAGCAATTAAGACATGTCACTGTGGTGCTGCGGTAACGTTGTCACCTCACAGTAAGACGCTGTCCGGTTCGATTCTCAGCTAGAGCGTCTTCTGTGTGGAGACATGCATGAATGGGCGTACCTTCGTTGAAGGTTGTGCGTCAGGGCTGGTAACTCGTCACGTAAAAATCAACTACCAATCATTAGCGGACCGGAGTTCCGCTGTGGCGACCCCTAACTGGGAAAAGCCGAAAGACACAAACAAACTGTTACAACAGTATAGAAGAGGGAAGAGATAACAAAAATACTCAGAAGGATAGACGTGATAAAAGCAATGCACAGTATCAGAACAGCTCAGGATCTATCATGCACTATCACAAATGATAAACTAAAAATATCAGCACGGGCAGAAAAACTTAGAAGATATGCAGATAAATATAAAGGAAAAGTATAAAAACTGGGGTCTATATTATAAAAACGAAAGTTTACTTACCCGAATACCTAAACGTTGACACATATTCCATGAATCGCATATACACCCAACACCCTAAACCGTGACATTCAAAAAGTCAAACTGTCATACTTGTCCCACCCCACCGCCCGCTACATACTACCTACAAAAATAAACTAAATAAACCACATACATACACTAACCAAAACCCTACTTCTAACTCTAAACCAAACCCTTCTTCTAACCCTACACTAACTCTTACATATACCATCATGTATGCACTTAACTTAACCCGCACCCTAACCCTAAGGTCAGTAACTATCACACACTTACTTTAAAAAGCTGAACCCAAACAAACTAAATAATCCACACACATACACTTAACAACCCTACTTCTAACCCAACACTAAATCTAACATACATTACCATCTATGCACTTACATTAACCTGCACCCTAACCCTAAGGTCTGTAACTATCGCACACTTACCTTATGGAGCTATACTGCAGAAGGGCCAACCATGACGATTCAATGTTTCTGCTTTCGCGCTTCTGGACAATCAATGTTTTCCTGGTTCAATGAAGATGGGTCGACGTTTAGGCGTTTGGGTAAGTAAACGTTCGTCTTTATGATATAGACTCTAAAAACTGATGACGTAAAAAAATGTTTTATAGAAAATTAGGAAACAAGGCACAAGGAATTGAAACACCACCAAAAAGAGAAGAAACAGATACATTTTGGAGAAATATCTATGAAGATCCTGTGGAACATAACAATGATACTAAATGAATTGAAGAAGTAAAAGAAAGAAAAACAAGTTCAAATGTACAGTAAATTAAATGGGATGAAGTAACAACAAGAGAGACTAAAACAAAGTTAAGAAAAGCTTCTAATTGGAAAACCCCAGGCCCAGATGCAATACCCCAACTTCTGGTTAAAAGTATTAGCATCTTTACATTAAGATTTAACCATGAGTAAGAACTATTTATATGCACACCCCAAACAGACACCAACCTGGTTAATAACAGGGAAAACAATACTCCTACTTAAGAGCGAACCTGCAAGTTATCCTAAAAACTATAGACCAATAACTTGCCTTCCAATGTTGTATAAACTATATACTAGAATTGATGCCGACAGAGTTTATAGTCATTTAGAAGAAAACTCAGTCATGGCAATAGACAAAAGGGTAACAAGTCGTATGGATCAAAGGATCATTTACTGTTAATCAAAGTCATAATGGAGAACTGTAAAAAAGGGGAAGAATTGAAATATGGCATGGATAGACTACAAAAATGCATTTGACAGCATCCCACATTCATGGATAAAAGAGTGCTTAAAAAGGTATAAGATACACCCTACACTGATCAATTACATTACAATAACCGTGAAGTTAAGCCATGATAAAGGACAAACTATTATTCCAGTGATAACAATTCAAAGGGGAATATTCTAGGATGACTCCTTGTCACCACTGTTTTTTTGTCTTGTCCCTATCCCATTAAGCTGTCTATTTAACAGATTAGATCATGGCTACAATTCGGCTCCCAGAAAACAAAATGTAAACACTTCTCATCTTCTTTTTATGGATGATTTAAAACTGTATCTTTTGATAAGGAACTGAAAGCACAACTGCAAGTGATCAATTTTTTTTCAGATGATATAAGAACATAATTTAGTCTTGATAAATGTGCAAAAGCAACTTTCAAAGCAGGAGTGCTGCAGCACCAAGAAAACATCGGTTTGGGACTGGAATGTGATATAAAAGAACTAGAGCAAGAGGGAGTATATGAATATTTGGGAATTGATGAAGGCTCAACAATAAAACATGAACAAATGTGAATAAAACCTAGTAAGAAATATTTCAGAAGACTAAAATTAATATTGAAAACAGTGTTGACATCTAGGAACAACGTCCAAGCTATAAACCAATTTGCTCTTTCGGACCTAAGTTACAGTTTTCAAGTGACAGACTGGCCTCAAAAGGTGTTGGATCAGTTGGACAGGAAAACAAGCAGGATGCTTCATGCTTATCAAATGATTTATAAAGATTAGTGTATACCAAGACTATATAGTCCCCATTCTAAAGGAGGTATGAGCCTCCTTGAAACTGATTACATGTACAGCTCTGCAATTGTAGGAATGCACACATATCTGCTGACCTCACAAAATCCAAATGTAGTGAAAGTTTTAAAACATGAGGAAAATAAATCTAAGATGATTTCCCTGCTTAGTTTAGCAGAAGGATACTGGTGTCAAGTGGGAATGGAAATCATATTAGAAGTTAATAAAATTCAGGCAGCAACTGAATGTGCCAAAAACAGAAGAAAGAATGTAAGGTGAAGGATCAGATGAGAAGGCAAGAAATGTGGAAAATGCATAAATATAGTTGCAGATATAGAAAACTATTGGAATGACTTCATATTAATCAGGATTCAATGCAGGAATGGTTAAGAAGAGGCCAATTTAAACCAATAGATGAAAGGTTAATACTGGTGGCCCAAGATAGTGGGCTACATACAAGTTGGTTTACAAAGTCCAATGAACATGTGGGAGAAACAGACAAATGTAGGTTTTGTAAAACAGAATTAGAAACAGTCGCACATCTTGTTGCTTGTTGTAATATACTAATGGCAGAAGGACTGTATACTGAAAGGCATAATAATGTGGCAAGACTGTTGCATTGAGGATTGTCCAAGCATTATAATATTAAAGTAACTGAAAAGCACTGGAAACATGAGCCACAAAGCTTTATAGAAAGTGATGAAGTTTATATCACATGGGATCACCCATTACCAAGAGTTCAAAAATAGATGCGAGAAATACAGATATAGTAGTCCATGAAAAGAAGACAAAAGTAGCATTGATCATTGAAACTGCTACACCCAGGGCCAGTGACTACAGTGTCTTATGTACAGAGATATACAAACTCATAAAATACCAGGATTTGCAGGCAGAAATGAGGGCAATTTGGAAGAAGGATACTCAGACAGTTGATATAGTAGTAAGAGCAAAGAATTTACAATCATACCTAGATATGTTACTGATGCATGTAACTCTGTATGAATTGCAGAAGGAATCATTACTGGGCACATTGTGGATGCTACAAAGAGCACTCCTGGCCAACTTCAAAGATTTAAATAATACTCATTTCTTGAACTTTAATCATACTTTGGAATGGGTTCATTCCAGTCATGATGTTAGAAACCCAAAAGAGAAATTAAAAAAGGAAGAAGACATATTGTTTAGAGCTTATATCCTTTCAGTAGGCACCTCTGCGGGTGTTGCAGTTTTTGCAAGTGACTGGAAGGATACATACCAAAGGAAGTATTATACTCAATGACTGGGCAAATGAAGGTGAAGTAAAATGGAACAATGACATTCTTACATCTCTATACAATCCCTTTCTTTATAAGCTGCGCAATATAAAAGGACTTTCTTACAACAATGGACACTTGTTGGTTGAAAGGTCACTGTCCACATAATTTCCCAAATCCCAAATAATTGGGTCAAATCTTAGGGGCATATTGTTAATGTGTAAGTTCCCAGGGTAGATCTTCAGGATGGCTAAATCTCTTGGGGATTCAATGATTGCTCCTAGCTTGCAGTCATCTGCAAACTTAAGTCAGTCAGAGCCCTTTGGTAATTAGTATTTGGCATTTGGTATGTAGAACTGTGCATAGATATATAATACATACATTTGGGTTAGACAGAATTCCATAAGAATGGAAGTGTGATATCAGAAGTTGAGGTAAGACTTTTTTATCTAATGGTTGCTATTGCATACTTCTGCCAGCAGGCAGCGTCACTGAGTCCTTTGATTTTCATTCTGGGCATTTTAGATAAAACAAGTTGCCTTAATGCTCTACATCTAACAATGTGTTCTACAGAATACTGCTGACTATACAGAAGTCATGTCAGTGAACTGCTATCAAAATGAAAAACTCTGAAACTCTGTAGTATAAGGCAAAACTATTGGTTATTTAGTTAGAGTTAGGGAAAACTGAATGAAGTGTTTGATGGTGCAAGTAAGAAATGCACAAAAAAACTGGTAAAATTGGGTTTGAGGCTTTCATAGACTGAGATAGCAAATCAGATTTTTTTTTCCATTTTCATTCTGTGGAATTGTATCTGGATGTATTTCCTGCTATAAGCTTCACATGTCAACATCATTAAGAGCTATGCCTACCTGTAAAGGTAATGAGCTTTTGGGAACCATGCAATTCTGTTTTGCAGACTGTCACCTTACACCTCTCTCACCTCTACATACATTCACACACACACACACACACACACACACACACACACACACACACACACACACACACACACACACACACACACACGCACATGCACGCATGCACACACACACACACACACACACACACACACACACACACACACACACACACACACACACACACACACACACACACACACACACACACATTCAGTCCTCAGCACTACCTGTCTGTTAAACTCTCTGGCACTTACTTCTAACACGATCTGCTAAATACAAGCTTTTGATTATGTTCAGTAACACAGATGGCCGATGTAAATTTTGCAGTCAAGCTATACTCTGAATCACTCATTGCAAAAATGCCTTTCTGGGGGAGATCACATAAATAATCATCACAGGCCACTCCTCCAGAATATATCATTAGCATTTGTGGTAGACCACGGAGACAGCTCACTGTGATGCTACACCTCTTTGTGGTCCACCACCATGGTAGGGCTGTCTCTGAATAGGAAATGGTTACAGCAAAATGTACACCAGGCATAAACCTTGCAAAAACCTTTTTGTATCTGGCCCAGTGTGTTTTTTATTGTGTCATATTCTACTCTACCCCCCCAACACAGACAAATACCCAAAGCTGGGTTGCTGCCCTAGTCATTTATTTCAACTCACTGGATCATGGTCTACAAAATATAATTTTATTTATTTTATTTTAATTTGTTTGAGCTGATTCTCTGAGGTTCAAGTTTTAGCCATGACCTTGTTACAGACATAATCTGAAATACAATGTGGAGAGAAAATGCCATGAGCAACAGTTAGGTAGATTATGTACAGTCATATACTTAATAAGATAAATATTAGGATACAGTATTAAATATGAAGGGCAGTGATGATTGGTAATGCTATTTTTTCTACATTCTGTATTAGATATTTAAGTTAAGCAATATACAATTGTTAACCTATGTGGTATGTGGAATGACTACTACAGAACTGGTTGCCACATGCGGGACTAATGACTTTATGATGCTTTGACTACATCATGTAGATCACTGCATGACATCTAACACAGCAGGAAGCCTGCTGTATTTCTTTTTTTTTTTTTGGAGGGGGCAGTCTATGGAGCTCTAGGTCATTTGGGGATGCTATACTTTCAGACTGATTGACTAAATCACTGTATTTTAGTGACATATTTTTAATTTAGATGAAATATGTTGTTAGGCTGGGCTGTCACTGAGGAGCAGCATGTTCCATGCTTTTGGGTCTCTGATGAAGAAAGCATTGGATGTGTTTCTTATAAAAAAAGCACTGGCACTGTTTGACTAGGCTGAGTCAAAGGTGGTAGTGTAAGTATTCTGTTGTGATGTTTAGGCTGTAATAAATTAACACAGCTATGGCAGGGGTTATTGATTATGTTCTGATTTATCAAAAAGACGAATGTCACTATTATAAAGATGGTCTGGAATTTTTAAGAAAAGGCATGCAATTGTTGAATGGTTAGGTAGTTATGTGCAAGTTTTGTGAATGCACATATGATAATGTACATTATTTAGGCAACAGTGTAGCTTTCGATAATTCTTGAGGATATGTTACACATAACTGGTAAGAATCATTGCAAGGTAGGCTTTATAAGCCTTTTTACAAGTACTCATTTGTTATTCTTGGTTAGTTATTCTTACAGGGAATTGTATGTTTTCAGAAGTTTTTGCAATTTACATATTGTATAATTGGGCTGAAACAATCACAGGATCTTACTAGGAAGGTTGTCTGGTTGACCATATAGAGCCTAGTCATACAATCCACTGAGATTAGTAAGTAGATTTGTCACACTAATCAGTGAGGGCCATACTTCTTACCCCAGGACTAAATTTGTGGGTATTCATTCAGTCATCATATAAGAACTTGAAGGAATCCAATGTGGTAAATAGTTTTGCTTGCAAGAGGAGCTTGACCCACAGATAGGAGCTTCTTTGGGTAAGAATCCTATCTCTCTAGAAGGTTCTATTTATGTCATGATGAACAGAGGCATATCTAGTGCCCAGTGCCATTCCTCAATATGACACCCCTAGATATTATTGAGGAGCACAAAAAAAAAAGGCTGGTGTTCTTGAATGTCTTGAATGCAGGAGTGAACCAGCCAAACAAGTTCTGTTTCTGCAACCCACCCCTGCCCCTACTTAGCTGAGGAACAATTTAAAAAAGGTACGGGGGCTACTGAAATTCAGAAATTGATCGGGTCCTGTTACTATGCCCTACACTCAACCCTCCTTCCTCATAATTTTAGTTGGAAAAAAAGAAAGAAACAAATCTTTTTTTTTTATTCTAAACTACAGTAAACTGCTTGCTACAAATGCAGTACGCTGTTGCTATAGTTTATAGCACACACAGAATGACACAGCACTCAGGGTTTAGGCAAAACATTTTTTTTCTTTTAAATTTTAGCAGTTGCTACAGTTTATATCTCACATGGAGTGCTACAGTGTTCTGTTTTTAGTATATAAAAAAATACAAAATAAAAGAAACAAGTTTTTTTTTTCTTTTAAACTATAGCAAACTTCTTGCTACAGAGCACACACAGAGTGTTACAACACTAATGTTTGATCACAAAAGAGTGATCAGAATAGGATGGCCAATTGCTCTCCTAACCCTTTGTGGCTGGGTGGTTACCCCTTTATGTCCCCCTAACTATGCTACCGCTACTGAAGGCTAAGGTCTTTGGAAGGAGTGTTTCTTTATTACTTGTATTTTTGAGGTAGAGTAGGGCAGGCACTTTCATAGCTTTCTACACACTGCATATTTCTTTCTTTTGCTTTCACTTCCAGGCAAGGTTGACTTTCATTGCTTATACAAACTCAAGATATTTCTGCTGAATACAGTTCCAACCAGTTTATTTAAGGGGTAACATAACTCTCTTCAGAAGTATCTACAAATTTCCTAGCAGACAGTGATTTTTACTTGCTTTAAACATGGGAGAATCATGCCTGGTTCATATAACTAGTATTTTTCTACACTACAACACATTATACTCTACCAGCTTATCAAGATTTCACTCTGTTCATTTCAATGCTGGTAGTTTTATAATGTACAATTTGTTTCTCAATCTTTCTTCCATTTCAGGCATTAAAATTTGCTTGGCTCCATCTTTCCAACACACATTTTATTTAAATGTAACAAACTCAGCAGGCTTTTCTTATTGCTACATAAACTAAAATATTCTTTTTCTTGTAAATACAAGAACAAAAATAAAAGTATTAGTGGGTTTATATCTGTGCATAATACTTGTGAACTGTTTCAGAAGTGCCAGACCACTGAACTTTAAAACTGTGGGCATTAGTACTTCAGACACTATTTAGACTATTTTATAAGGCACACTGCAGTTGGTATTTTCTAGTAACACACATTTCAGAATATTATTTTCAAACAAAGATTGAGAAACCGTTTCTTAAATACATTTTCCACTATTGTTTCTGAGCACAAACCTTTTGCTCCTACAGTAGAACAAATAACATCTGTAAATCAGTTACTGGTTTACTTTAACAAAAAACTCAGCATAGACTTAAGAAATCAAATAAACCTCGAACAACCCTACAAAAGCAAATGTGGAAGGAGTCCCACACATGTTTTAACTACTGAGTGCTTTTTATTCAACAGAACTTCATCAGTTTTAAAACCAAGTACACAAACCAAGTTTAAAAAAATATCAAATGAATCACAAGATGAACTAACCAAATAAATGCGTTTTCTCTGTTCGCTCTGTTCATCTTAAAGTTGCAGTTAAAAAAATGTAACCAGGCGCTAACCAGTTAGAAGTGTTACTCTCTATCTGAAATTGTAGTGTTGCTGACACCACTCTGAATATAATTGTTCTAGAATGAACAATTGTTTTTGTAAAATGAGAGAACATGGCTACTTTTAACAACTTTAAACAAAGGTATTACTGATTCACTTTCTTTAAACATATCACTTTTCCATACTTTATACTTACTAGCAACACTTTGCCCCACAAAGAGAATTTTCCAATAGCTTTTCTCAAATCATAAATAATTTGAAATCACAGTGCTTCACAATTCATTGGTTATACATCTTTATTTAAATTGCAGTAAGCTGTATTTTATTTGAAAGTTTACTACTAGTGTCAGGGCTGGTAACTCGGCACGTAAAAATCAACTACCAATCATTAGCGGACCGGAGTTCCGCTGTGGCAACCCCTAACCAGGAAAAGCCGAAAGACACAACAACAACTACTAGTGTCATAGCTGGCTTATCCAGTGCCCAGAGATGTTCTACTGATTTAGTGATCCAATGCCAGGTCTGCTCCTACCTCCCAAAAAGGTCTTTAAACAAAGAGGAAAATTGCTTCCTCAAGAAACAGTATTAATATTCTTTTCTGTACTGGCAATTCAGAAATGCCAGTATGGAAATGAATGTCAGTACTGCACTACTGATTTATTGACATCTCAACATTGCATCCCTAAAACATTGCACCTAAGGTGGCTGCACCTTCACCCCTGCCATGCTGTGCTTCTGTTCACTACTTGCATATACTCAGATATACTAAGTTCTTTCAGCAGTATCTCTGAGCAAATACTGCATGCTGCAACAACAGTTTTCATTGAATTTCTTTTATCAGATAAGTGTATTTTATATGTATGTCTTTAGTAACTGAAATTTCAGCAATTTCATATCACTTTGCTAAAGCATTCAATGGTACCTATCATTCTACTAGTACTTTTTGTTTCAATTCTTTTAAACTTGGTTGAATAGTTAGGTTACCTATTTTACTTAGGTAATTTATTTCAGAATTAGAATCCAGCTTCTGCTTATGTCTTCCAGCTTTGGGTATGGGAAAGCATAGCTAATGACTCTGTCCTTTCATTCAATACCGCTTCACTAAGACAGCTGTTCTCAACCCCTACATCAGTACATGCTCTGAAATGCACTTTTGTTAGATTCATAGTAATTTGGAAGGATTTTCCATATATTTGAATTGTGGTTACCAGTAGTAAAATCATTTTTGCCAGAATTCTCCATCAGATGTAATTTTTTGGAAGTATTAATTTGGTGAAAACACACATTTAACCTCAGTTGCCATTTTAACTTAATGATTCAAGTCTGTTTGGCCCGTATCCAAACAGGACACTGAGGACCAGGTACTTATAAGCTACCTCTATTCATAAGGAACATGGTGCAAGGCCTGGTGTAAATATCCTATTGTCCATCCACTGGTGTAGGTTGTGCTTAAATTGGGTAATAGATAAATTCAGCTTCACATGGATGGAAAGCCTGCTTCATAGGATGGGTGGTCTCTGGGATACATATCTGTTTCTCCAGCGTGTTCTGTTCATGTCACAGACAAAATTCAGGTCCCCTGACCTTGTATTTCTGGCACTGTTTGACTTACAAATATGCAGGAGATTCATAAGTGTGGGATTTACAGATTCCTTGTAAGTCAGCCATAGATCACCACTTGGTAATCTATAGGAGACTGTGTAGAAGGGGAAGGGCTGTAAGGTGCTCTGCATAAGATAAGTTTGTTGCACCTTGTAATCCTTCTGTAAGAAACCCTTGAGGTCTGTCTAGTTGCAATATATGCCTGGTCAAGTACATACCTAAGGGAGCACTGTACTCTATGATTGGTCTGATAAGGGCAGAATACAGTGGGACAATGACCTCTTTGGATTTAGATGCCTTTCCCTTACTTACAAGCTGCGCAACATAAAAGGATTTCCTCACCACTGTGGCCACATGGTGGTTGAAGGTAAGGCTGCTGTCTATATGTGTACCCAGATCCCTGACCATTGGGTTGACTCTTAGGGGCATATTATCAACACGGTAATTAGCAGGGATGGTTTACTTCCCAAAGGGTACAGTTTTGTATTTCTTAGCATTGAGTTTAGGACAATGGCTTTGGCATAATTTGTTAGTCAGAGATAGGCCTTCTTGAAGTATGCTAGTCTGTGAAGGGGAGTCGATAATAACTCCCAGCTTGCAGTCATCTGCAGACTTAGTCAGCCATAACCTTCAGCATTTGCTTCCATTTCAGAGAAAGTGATGCCAAAAAGGAGTAGGCCCATTACTGAGCCCTGGAGGACTCCGTTAGAGAGTGGTCTCTTGGTGGTTGTGGACTCATCTATTTTGACCTCCAGGATCCTATCAGTGAGCCAGTTGACTATCCAGCAGGTGATAAAAGGGGTTATACCTAAATTAGTGAGCTTGTCTATAATGCCTGAGTGGGGAATTGTATCAAAAGTCTTGGCCAGGTGGAGGTAAGCTCTTTGCACAGTCTTGCCTTCATCTATTAGGTGGTGACCCTCTCAAAGAAGTCCACCAGATTATTCATTTAACAAAGCTGAACTGTGATGGGACCAGCATTTTCAGGTTACCTATGTCCTCATATATCATGTCCATGATGATTCTTTTATGACCTTACATATGAAACTGGTCAGAATTATGGGCCTTTAGTTACCTGGATCAGTGGTTGGACCTCCTTTGTGCAAAGAAATGACTGTAGCCATCTTCACTCCTTGGGTACAAAACCTGACTGTAGGGTTCAGTTGAAAAGTGATACAAGTGGACCAGAGAGGTCATACTTCACGCTATTTATTAAGCATCTTGGGGTGTTATCTGGGCCTATAGATGCAGTGTTTTTTGCCTTAGAAAGTGCATCGATGACCTGTTCCCTTATAACAGTTGCAGGGATTGTGCTTTGTGGCATCTCCTTTGGACTATCGGGGATACTAGGGGGAGAAATTTGAGCTGAACCTGTCAGCCAAAAGGTTAGTAATGCCAGTGGCCTTCACACAATACAGATAGTCTTGAGCTGTAAAATGTGACAACCATGTTACTTAAGCATTTAGGGGTTGTTAAGGTCATCATGACTCATTGTTATGTCTTAGTAGATTCTCAAAGTTCTTACGGAATCATTTTAAGTTCAACACAGTCCCTCTTTCAAACAAAGCAAATAATTTGTTGCACTCACAGCATTGCCTATAATTTCAGTTTAATCTCTTTAGGACAATCTGTGCTGCTAAAACAAAAACAGATTCCCCACTGTTTGGCAGTTTCTTGTCTAAATCCAATGCTTTCCAGTTGTCTCTCTCGCTCTTTCTCTCTCTGTCAAACTCCTTAACTTGTGAAAAAGGCCTGAAGGACTGCAGTGTTTCTCTTTCTGCTTCTGTTCATCCATTTTTACAAGTGGAGGGCTTAGTTTTCTCTCTTCAGGGCATTTGTATGGAATTATCCTCTCACAGTGCCTAATATCATAGACTAATGTACCCTCAACAATTGTTGGGTGGCACTATGCCACAATGTGTATGTATAATGTATATATATGTGTAAGCATATATTTATATTTATTTGTATATGTATAGTTATGTGTATATTTTTGTGAATATGCATATGTATGGGTATGCTGTAGGTTTATGTAAAGGTATAGTTATAGATATGTGTATATGTTTATGTATATGTGTAGCAGTTGCCACAGAAGGTTAAGGCTGCGAGCTGTATTTAATGTAGTACAGGGTTTGAATCTCACAGCCCTCATTTGCCTACTGTGTGACCTCGAGCAAGTCACCTAACCAGACAGTACTTAGAGGCAACTGAGAATTTAGCCTAGGATCCTCAGTGGTTCCTTGGACTATAAGCCTAGTAACTACCTGTGAACCCATATGTATTGTTTTGGTTAGGTGCAATATTATGGCTGACAGTGGAACAGATAGTTTATTTGATTCCTTCCACACCAGTGATGGGTGGCCGGCTATGTAGGCTAAATTGGTTAACTCTGACTTCCCTTTGCTGAATTTTTTTTCATTTTTTTTTTAAGATTACAGAACATTTATTCATCTTGTGTACTGTGGGTATAATGGGGAACATTTACGAAGCAGTATAAAGCAGTGTTGGTGCAGGTAGTGTCGGCTATCTGTGATAAGGTATCACAATATATAAACTTTGCCAATTTTGTCTCTGTTTTGTATGATAAACATTCAGAATGTTCATTTTATATTTTAACTTTCAAATATAACATTCATAATCCATTTAAAATACATACCTGTTATGTCTGTAGTCCAAGTATGTGTCACATCTGCAAGAAAAATAAAATTTCAAATAAAAGCAAAGACAGATAACCGCTGATATTATTGAAGCCTCAAGTTAGTATATTCAAACATTTGAGTCAAAACTGAAAGAGTTCGGTATTCACTCATAACTTAAACATTATATCATATTATTAGGCAACAGTTTCAACCAAGTCTTCTTAAAATTTTCCATTCTGAACCTGGTAAAGGAAAGTAGCAACATCACTGTATATAACTCCTTACTTAGACCGAAACATTATAGGTTCATAGGTTCATAGGTTCATAGGTTCATACTAGGCTATCTGCCCTGGCGCAATTATAAGCCTAGCCCGATTCTGTATGGCTTACGCCACCCCTTGATTTGAGTATACTGTGCCCTTTTTAAGGTTTAGTTTATTGTGCCTCTGTCTAATAGTGACACGGGAGTAATCCATGGGACAAACCTACGATCCCCCATCCACCTATCAAGATTCTTCTTGAAGAGATTCAGTGAGGTGCTCTGCCTCACATGAACTGGAATTCTATTCCAGAGCGAAGGGAGCCTCTGGGTTATGAACCTGTCCCTCCAGCAAGTTCTATTTATTTCTGTGCTGAGGTTCAAGTCCCTCGAGCGTGTGGCTCTAAGGGATTTAGATTTACTGAGGTGGAGCATGTCCATTAATTCTGGATTTGACATAGCTTTGTATGTCAGGCATAGATCGCCTCGAAGTAGGCAGTATGCAACTGAGTAGAGCTGGAGTTTTTTTAACCGAGCAGCATATGGCATCTGTTTGAGACCCTTGATCCTCTTGGTGAGATACTTTTGGGGTCTTTCTAATTGCTGCAGGTGTCGGGTAAGGTACATCCCAAAAGGGGCATTGTATTCTATGATGGGCCTGATGAGGGATGAATAATATTGCATGTCACATTTATGTATTTTGATCTGAGATTGAAACATGAAACTTGTAACACTGAAGACATGGTACAAAGTGATGGCTATGACAAAACACTGATGGTTCACTAGCTAAGGTTAACAGACATCATGCAGAAACTATGAAGAAAAGCTGTCCATGAACTATGTGCACTAATAAAAGTATTTGAGTGGTTTGTTTTATTACAACACAGAGTTCATGTAGAGGTTATTCTTCAAACTAACCTTATGAAGATCTTACCTACTGAATATAAATGAATAGAATATGATCTTATGGCTGAGATTTATATTTGGTAAGAAAGTAAATATTTACTATGTGGGGTCATTAGCCAGAGATTAGAGTGAAGCAGCCTGATAATGAGAATGACACCTTGTTCATGCCTATAAAGAGGGAGACAGAAACAAGCTTCCATTGTAGCCACTCTTTCCCCTTTCATTTCAAAGCAGCAGGCAGATAAAATAGGTAGATGTCTATGTAGCGGCTGGTAAGAAAAGTAGGAAAAAATGATGGCATCAGAGTAACGCAGACTATATAACTTAACTGGTTTTGTCTGCACAATGGGAGTAGTAGAACATGACTGACAAGTTATGGGAGAGAGAGTATTACCTGACAACAGGTAAAAGGATGAGTGAATGATACCATCAGGAGGACATCATACAGTTTTTAAAAGTTGCTGCAACAAAACTTCAGAGTATGGGGTTCATTTCTGACTTATGGCACTGTTTACATGGCAAACAAACAAACTCTGCACGGATGGCTAGTGCAAAGGTCCAAAATGCGAACCAGCAAACTGAAAACAAACTGTGCTGGTCTGTTTCTTTTGGGTTTACTGTTTGCATGGGGTTTGCATATTCGTTCCATACACTGACTTTCAATATTACCCTTGCTAAAATGCTGAAAGGTTTACTTAAATTCATTAAAATGGAAAAAGCCATAAAAGCTGAGGGCAAGACGTTGCTCCCCTGTTTGGAGGCTTTGTCATACACTCTTAACTTTATATGAGAATCCCACAGCTGTAGCACCTTGACATGGCATATTTAATCCTAGGATAGCATAAGTACTATTCAAGACACTCTCTCCACATTTGCAGTCCTCACTGCAAGTGAAATTCAGCAAATTCTACTTCCAATCTGCTGAATTCAGGGATATGTAATTCAGAAAATGTATCTTCAGATGACTAAATTAATTCTGGTTTGAATATGTCTAATGATAAACAGAAAAAATTATCTGTCACATTATATGTTCATATAATGTTACGAAGCATATAGCTAAGAACATAATTGAGACTGTCAGCTACATCACGAACCAGCAGGTGAGTAACAGTGTCTCCCATTAATTAGTTTTTTTCCAGGTATTCTAGGTAGAGATTTGTGGTCACCTATCTAGTCATTCAGACTGGATTAAAAGTTTGTCAGGGATGTACTCTGATTTACAACAGCAGCTTATTCCAGGAACACTGGATATGTTAGGTTAGGCATCTGTTTTTCAATCCGGTATTGTTGGTGTAGCACTACAGGTTTAAGGCTCTAGACTGAGTGTTTGCTTTACCAATAGCTCTGATTAGCTAAAGAAGTTAAATAGTACTGTGTTGTTTGTAATGCAAAAAGCTAAACAAAGATCACTTCAAGATCTGTACAACACTGAGTAGAGGAATAAGGCTTTGAGGTTATAGAATAGCTAAGGGTACCAAAACAGAGACCATTTTGGTGAGGAAACATAGAGGTTTCTCATGTTAGTTTAGGTGCTTAGCAAGGTATATGCTGAAGGAGGCATGTTCTTCAAAGATGAGCCTAATATGAAAGAAATGTAGTGGCACTGTAACATTATTGGACCTTGAAGAGATGCAATGAAGGATAACTTGTACAAATTAGAATAATTATTTAATCACAATAGAGACATGGAGGCCAACGGAGAGTTTTTTTATCATTATAAGTACCCAAGACCCTGCTGACCATGTCAGGTTTAAATGAAGTGTTAGTGTTGGTAAGTAGTAATGATGTCTGAGTTACCAAGGAAACAATTCTGCATTTCCTGACAATGAGAATAAAGCCATGATTAACATGCTAAGCATTTATTTGGCCTAGTCTTGTCTGTGGCCTTGAGTATCAGAATAGGATTTGATAACCACCCCCATTTTGTAATCATTAGCAAACTTGTTTAGCCACAGCCCATTGATATTATCTTTTATATCAGATACGTTTAAATCAAAGGTGAGGGTCTAGGAAAGAGCCCTGTAGGACACAGCTGGTGTCATTTTTGTTTCAAAGGCAAATGCCCCCAGCTGTGATGTTATGGATTCTATCATAGAATTTATCAGTGAACCCAACATGAGTGATAATGTTGAAGACCTTGGGAAGGTTTAAGTAGACAGCAAGGACTATATACCCCTTATCCTTGGCCTTGGTGACCATTTCAAATAACTCAAACAGGCTGACCAGAGTAGACATGGCCTGGTATTACCTTTAATATCATTAAATTGTAGATCAACAAAGCCAAAAATCTCACAAAAAAACCCTGTCCCTCTTTGCAGAGTAGTCAGCTTCTGTATCCCTAGGCTTTATTATTCTAATTCCAAGGTCACTTTGCCTTAGGGAAAGCAAATTCCATAAATGCAGCAACTTTAGGTTCATAGGTTCATAGGTAGGTACTAGGCTATTGGCCCTAGGGCCTATATAAGCCTAGCCAAATGGTATCCTGGCTTTTGCCATGCAAAAAATTTATTTTCCTGTGCCCCTGTCAAGCAGAGCCACAGAAGTGATCCCTGGGGTGAATTTCCTATCTCCCATCCAATCATCTAGATTTTTCTTGAAGAGTGCTAATGAGAAACTTTGTTTTATATAGATAGGTAGTTTGTTCCAGAGTATGGGAAGTCTCTGGGACAGGAATCTATCCCTCCAGCATGTTCTGTTTATTGTGGTGACAAGGTTTAGGTCCCTAGAGCGTGTAACTTGGAGGGATTAGAATTTCTTTAAGTGGAGCATGTCCAACAGATCTGGATTTGACATAGCTTTGTATGTTAAAAACCACAAAAAGGGAGGAAGAGTGCCTTGAAAAATGTACCAAGAATCAACACCACCAAAAGCACTTGCAGAACCAGCAAATTAAGCGGCTCTTCAGTTCAGTGAACCAAAACAGCTTATCGCCACAATGCAAAACTTTGCATTTTTGTCCTTAGACTTTGTCAGAATGAATAATTACACAAGTTAATTATCTCCTTAAATACTCTTCCATAACAATTTAACAAAGTAATTAATCAATTAAAACATTTTTATTTTAATTAAATATATTACATTCAAAATACACCTATAAAAACTTTCTTAAAATAAATAATCACATACACTTAACAAAACCCTACTTCTAACCCTAAAGTAAAGCTTGCATATATTATTATGTATGCATTTACCTTAATAACCCAAAGGTCATTATACTTTAAGGAGCTATATAGAAGGGCCAACTATGATAATTTGACATTTTGAATTTCACCAGGACTTTCATTGTGTTAGAATTCTATATTCAATAATATCTACTTATTTCAATGTAATGTTATATATGCACTCACAATCAGGGTCAGTGACTGAAACAACACTCCATCCACCTGTTTGCCTTGTCTGAAATGAGGAAGAAACATGCCTTATCCTGTAGATTTGCTCAACCACTGCTCTCTATCTGGAGGCTGGCTAAGTAAGTGAATGAATAAGCTATACTAATTTGTGGTACTTTTGCAAGATGATGTAGAATTGCATTTGAAATGGCAGCAGTAGATAAGACTACTGTGCTAACAAGTTAGGTGACGGTGCATTGTTGTGCAAGTTTTTACATGCAAATTTACATTGACGTAAGTTATCTGGATTCGAGAGGTGTGCTCTCAAGTAATTTTATTTATTTATAGAACTTGCAGTCCAACTATTCTTCTTGTATTCTGGTTTGTTTACATGTTCGGTGGCAGTTACTGTTGTGCACTTTCATTTAACATCTATAATTTGCTATTCCATCACATGGATATCAGTCAAAAGCAAAACATAAAGCAAAAATAATTCAGTTGAAACAAATGAGTTCCTAGAATAACAGTAATTAGAACAATAATAATAAGCCAGTTAAATACAAAAATACACATAGCCTCACTTCTATGAAATGAGGTTCCAAGATACTTTCAAAGGTGTTATATTAAATATTTCATAAGTAATTCATTATTAAGGCTGGGTTGCAAAGTATATAAGTATATATAAACCAAACCTCCATCTGTAATAACATATCAGAAGGATCTAACTATAAATATATATACATTATAAAGACCCTCAATAAATCAGAATCACCTTATGAGATTTGAAGCAAATGTGATGCTACATGGCTAGTAGGAAAACTGTTGTTGACATCACATATGCATTTGAGTATCCATCCTAAGTTGATGTATGGTCTTACCAATGTAAAACTTATTACAGGAGCAAAGTAATCCATAAATCACCATTTTGATAACAATTAAATATCCTGGAACTTTGAACAGCTTTCCATTAATGATGTGTGTAGTTTCCTAATCCATGTAACTACAAGTAATACAATCCTTACACTGAAACTCCCAAACCTCTCACAACCCATATGTGTGTACAACTCTACTTGCTTTGTTAGGTGCATTTCTAGCAAGCAGAGTTACAACATTTGGATTCATGAAACCAAAACATTTTGAATATCATTTTGAAAAGCGTTTCAGTCAAAATGGCATGTAATGTTTTGTGATCACTTATCCTGAACCCTGAATTCTCTGTCATTTTGTTTAACTTGTGCCCATGGGCCCTTTGCTGTTTTTAGTTCTTAATGAATTCTGCTTTTTTGATAATCCATTATTAAAATAATGTAAAAGAAATTTGTAAATTAAATGAAGCTATTGAGACCTGTAACAATAGAATGGTTAATGATTTGATGTTTACAGTGAAAAATACTATGACCTTAGAGTACAGTTAGATAGAAAATGTCAGGACATTATTGTTAGAAAACATAAGAAACTGAAAACATATTAAGGAATACAATGAAGGAACTATCCCCCTTGGTTTAATAGAGGAAGTTATGAGTGAAATAAAAAATGAGAGGGGAGGTAGATTTATTCCCATCTTAGGGGTGTTGGAATACACTGTAACCAACACAGAGAACACCCCACCCCCAGAAACCAATTGGAGTAGTAATTTTAGTTTGAATTTTAGTAGTGATACTTATTTGGTTAAAGATATTATCTCTAGAAATTGGGGGAGGTTTGAGGATTATTCTGACCTGGATTTGTTATTTAAGGACCCCTTAAAATTTACTTATAGGAAGGGAAGAAATATCAAGGAAATGCTGAGACATCGAAAACCCAAGCAGGTTAGGCAGAAGAAAGGTACTTTCAAGTGTGGGGCTTGTTCCCAATGCTCACACATTATACAGGGGGAGAATGTGTATTTAACGGATAGGAATAGAAAATTAGAAACCAACGCATTCTGCAACTGTGACACTATGGGGGTCATATATATCGCCATTTGTAAACCCTGTAGAGCCTTCTATATAGGGAAGACCACTTGTAAGTTTGAAGCGAATATATGAACACCTCAATGACATTAGTAAGCAAGACACTAAAAATGCATTATACAGACACAGTACACTTTGTAATCATGCAGTTTTTGGCTTTTTTTCCTAGAGAAAGTAGAACATGACCCTCGAGGTGGCCCCTGGGAGACAACCATAGAGTATAGAGAACTATTTTGGCAGCTGAGTTTGGAGGCTAATAGGGAACCAGGTCTTAACGACTATATTTCTTTAACCCCTGTCCTCAAACTCAGAGCTGCCAAACTTTAATGGATTATTTCAGCATTACTTCTTGACCAGTAGATGGCAGTGTTTTATTAGTTCATTATAGTTGCATTCTTCTAACACATTTTAATTCTGGTGTAATATATCCAATTTATTTTATTCTATAATATTATATTGGATGGCCTGTATTTTATATATGAACTATGTGATTTATTGTTTTAAACTGTTATTGAAATATGTGATTATTTATTTTAAGAAAGTTTTTATACGTGTATTTTGAATGTAATATATTTAATTAAAATAAAAATGTTTTAATTGATTAATTACTTTGTTAAATTGGTATGGAGGAGTATTTAAGGAGATAATTAACGTGTGTAATTATTAATTCTGATGAAGTCTAAGGACGAAAATGCATTTGTGGCATTAAATAAACTGTTTTGGTTCACTGAACTGAAGAGCCGCTTTATTTGCTGGTTCTGCAAGTGCTTTGGGTGTTGTTGAGCTTTGTATGTAAGGCAGAAATTGCCTCTGAGTAGGAGATATGTGACAGAGTAAAGCTGGAGTTTTTTGAGACGGTCTGCATAGGGCATCTGTTTGAGGCCGGTAATCCTCTTTGTGAGGTATTTCTGTGGCCTTTCCAGTTGTTATAGATGTCTTGTGAGGTACATACCAAAAGGGGCGTTGTACTCTATAATGGGTCTAATGAGTGATGAGTAGAGGGGAACAATGACCTCTTTCTTCCTGGATGAGAAACCTTTTGTGATGAGGTGTGCCACATAGAAGGATTTCCTGACTACTATGGCGATGTGATTATCAAAGGAGAGACTGCTGTCCACCTGTGTCCCAAGGTCTCTTATCATATTTCGGTATTAAGTAGACTACCGCCTATGTGGTAGTTCATGGGTACAGAGTTTTAACAAAAGGGATAAGAATGCACTTTTTGTCATTGGGCTTGAGGCCATGTCTTTGACACCAGGCATCTGTCTCAGTGAGGCCCTTTTGTAGGATGTCCACATCGTTAGGAGTTTTGATTATGGCTCCTAGTTTGCAGTCATCTGCAAACTTTGTTAGCCAAAGACCTTCTTTGGTCAAGTAACCATATTACATGCAAAATAATGCTTTTCTGAGCTTGCAGGCATCAGTGCACTGTCAGTAAACTGTCTATTGATGAGTAATCATATTACTGATTTTCTTTGTTTACATATTCAACTGTTTCATTTAAACAGGAGTAATCTGAAAAAGTGCAGCTACCAAAGCAGTACTTAGATTGAAAAGTAAAGTTTAGGATTGTAGATTTTACTATTCTGAACAAAAAGTATCACTTATCTTTGGTAGTAGTGTCATCAGGGTCTATATTACAACCGTGAAACCTCACTTACGTGAATACAGAAACGTTGACACATATTGAGTGAACCGCGAAAACAATGAACGTCCTAAACCACGAAATTCAAAATGTCGAATCATCATAGTTGGCCAACCCCACCGCCCGCTATGTACTACCTACCCAAACAAAATAAATAATTTACATACATACACTTAACAAAACCCTACTTCTAACCCTAAAGTAAAGCTTGCATATATTATTATGTATGCATTTACCTTAACCCGCACCCTAACCCAAAGGTCCGTACCTATTGCACACTTACTTTAAGGAGCTATATCGGAGAAGGGCCAACTATGATGATTTGACATTTTGAATTTCACGCTTCAGGACTTTCATTGCTTTCGTGGTTTGCTGAATATGTGTCGACGTTTCTATATTCACGTAAGTGGAGTTTTGCTGTTGTAATAGGGAACCGTGTCATCCCATCTTCTACTTATTTCAATGTAATGTCCATCCATCCATCTATATATGCACTCACAATCAGGGTCAGTGACTGAAACAACACTCCATCCACCTGTTTGCCCTTGTCTGAAATGAGGAAGAAACATGCCTTATCCTGTAGATTTGCTCAACCACTGCTCTCTATCTGGAGGCTGGCTAAGTAAGTGAATGAATAAGCTATACTAATTTGTGGTACTTTTGCAAGATGATGTAGAATTGCATTTGAAATGGCAGCAGTAGATAAGACTACTGTGCTAACAAGTTAGGTGACGGTGCATTGTTGTGCAAGTTTTTACATGCAAATTTACATTGACGTAAGTTATCTGGATTCGAGAGGTGTGCTCTCAAGTAATTTTATTTATTTATAGAACTTGCAGTCCAACTATTCTTCTTGTATTCTGGTTTGTTTACATGTTCGGTGGCAGTTACTGTTGTGCACTTTCATTTAACATCTATAATTTGCTATTCCATCACATGGATATCAGTCAGCAGGGAGAGATTTGTTTAAAACCACCAACATTAGCATAATAGGGCAGTAGTTAGTTCTTTAGAAGCACATCATTTGGCACAAAAAAGCAACTTTATTAGAAACCAGGAACAATGTGTAAAAACCAAAATGAACTAGCCTTCAAGGTTAAAAAATTTTAAACACAGTAAAGCACTAAAATACTTCATCACTTAGAACATTACTAAATAGAACAATAGAACAATACAATGTACCAGAATGCATATAAAAGTAAATGAAAACATAAAGCAAAAATAATTCAGTTGAAACAAATGAGTTCCTAGAATAACAGTAATTATAACAATAATAATAAGCCAGTTGAATACAAAAATACACATATCCTCACTTCTATGAAATGAGGTTCAAAGATACTTTCAAAGCTGTTATATTAAATATTTCATAAGTAATTCATTATTAAGGCCCTTTGGTTGCAAAGTATCATAAGTAAAAATAAACCAAGCCTCCATCTGTAATAACATATCAGAAGGATCTAACTATAAATAAGAGCAGGTCAGCACATACATTATAAAGACCCTCAATAAATCAGAATCACCTTATGAGATTTGAAGCAAATGTGATGCTACATGGCTGGTAGGAAAATTATTGTTGACATCTCAGATGCATTTGTGTATCCGCATCCTAAGTTGATGTATGGTCTTACCAATGTAAAACTTATTACAGGGGCAAAGTAATCCATAAATCACCATTTTGATAACAATTAAATATCCTGGAACTTTGAACAGCTTTCCATTAATGATGTGTGTAGTTTCCTAATCCATGTAACTACAAGTAATACAATCCTTACACTGAAACTCCCAAACCTCTCACAACCCATATGTGTGTGTACAACTCTACTTGCTTTGTTAGGTGCATTTCTAGCAAGCAGAGTTGCACACACATTGGGGACATTCACCTTCTTGAAACCAAAACATTTTGAATATCATTTTGAAAAGCGTTTCAGTCAAAATGGCATGTAATGTTTTGTGATCACTTATCCTGAACCCTGAATTCTCTGTCATTTTGTTTAACTTGTACCCTCATGGGCCCCTTTGCTGTTTTTTTAGTTCTTAATGAATTCTGCTTTGTGCGTGTTTCTCACACAGATCTTTTAAGAGCGTTTGATAATTGTGGCTTGGAAATTGTTCAAGCCATTATTAAAAATAATGTAAAAGAAATTTGTAAATTAAATGAAGCTATTGAGACCTGTAACAATAGAATGGTTAATGATTTGATGTTTACAGTGAAAAATGAAAAGAAAAAATACTATGACCTTAGAGTACAGTTAGATAGAAAATGTCAGGACATTATTGTTAGAAAACATAAGAAATTAAATCGGGATATTAAGGAATACAATGAAGGCAAGCAATACCCTGGGCCTCCACCCACCCACAGCACCCACCCGAGAGATGGCAGAAGATTTTCTGCTTCTAATCTTGGCAACTATGTGGAGGGTAACAATGTTAGTAGTAGTGGGGGGAGAGAGAGGACGGTGGTGAAGAAAGCCACCAGCCCCTTCCCAGGTGCTCTGAAAGGATTCGTAATCAAAAGAATAATAACAACAACCATTTTCACAGGGAGTATTATCCACAGAGAGGGGGAGGGGGTTTCAACAACAGAAACAAGAACTGGTAAACCCCACACCTCCAGTAATTGAATGTCAGCAAGGGGACAACTACGAAGTAATAAGTAGATCTGGATTTCATATTTTTAATTACAGTAACATACCAGTGACGGAAACTTTTTTCAGTTTATTCTCCTAGGGCTTCATATATGTGCCTAATTGAGCTAGTAACACAGCTCGGGTTATCATGGACCTTAAAATTTTCATTAGGAAAATTAATTTGGAAAATTTATTTGGAACTGACCCCAACTATGGGGACAAATCTACACCTAGTAGGTCCAGTATTTTTAACCCACCTATACACCCTCAGCTGAAAAATTTGGAATTAATATTAGAGAAACAAATTAGGGCTAGATTAAGACACAGGAAATCTACACTGAACCTAGACGTGTCTGCGCAAGTTTACTCATGCATCTTAGTAAAAATTCCAACATTCGAGTCATGGAGCCTGACAAGGGGGAGGCATTGTCCTTATGGACAAGATTGTGTATGAGGGTAAAATGAATTTCATTTTACAGGATGAAACTCGATACAGTCAAATATCAATTGATGAGATTAATATATCATATAAAAAAATGGATATGGCTATTAAAGACCTATTTGATCAAGGGGTCATTGATTATAACACCTATCCATACTTGGAGAATAAGACCCCCAGGGTACCCTCTATATTTGGGGTACCCAAAATACCAAGGATGTAAGAACCCCCCCCCCCCCTTAGACCCATTGTGGCTGCTCAGGGCTCAAAGATTTCCTCCTTGTCCGAGTTTTTGGACTGGAAATTAAAGCAATTATGGGGTAAGGATAGGCATCTATTAAAGGATTCATGGGAATTTTGGGGTAAGATAACCCCTGAACTAAATGTACCCAAATTATTATTTCTCACTATTGATGTATTTGACCTTTTTTCCATCATACCCCACAAAACAGGTTTAGCCTGGTTGGAAGAAGCACTTAGAAGTATCCCGGGGTTTAGTGACAACAAAATATTCCTTAGTATAGAATTAGCAGATCTTATTCTACATAATAATTTATTATATTTTTCTGGGAAATACTTTAAACAAGTTACTGAAGTTGCTATGGGGGCCAATTGTGCCCCCACTTATGCAGATATCGTCCTATCTGTATGGGAGAAAAAATACATTTTTAACAGTGAATTTTGTAAATATTGGAACCTATACACTAGATTTTTGGACGATATCTGCATGTTTTGCACAGGCACCCAAGGGCAAATACATGATTTTATGAATTATCTACTAGTTTTTTGACTTTGACACATCAGGTTACAACACAACAAGTGAATTATCTGGATGTGTCCTTAAACGTAAATGAAACAGGCTTTAAATCTACTATCCACAGAAAACCTACGTTCTCTAACACCTATATCCAGTCATATCAAAAGAAAGGGATAGTTAAGGGGCAGTTTGTTCGGGCGTCCCGAATGACCTCTGATGAGAATGATTATATTCTGGAGTGCGAAAAATTAACTACTATGTTCCAGGAGAGAGGGTATCCAGATGAATTTATTACTAACATAAGTAATGAGGTGAAGGAAGGCAGGAATAATAAATATAAACCCATTTTAGGCAAAGGAAATATACATCATTCCACTAACCCTAGTAATGTTCAAAATACATTAGTAGAATTCAATAGAGCTTTTGTTACAGATTATAGTATCAATGCTGATATTATTAAAGACATTGTGGAAAAAGAATGGGAACATTTTAGTAATTTTACTGACCTTCCTAATCTCAAAGGGAAACCAGTGAAAACTGTTTTTCGAAAGGGTAGTAATATTAAAAGTCTATTGGAACAAGGAGGGTGTATTCATGCATTTTCCAATCAACGCAAGGGCACATTCAAGTGTGGGGCCTGGTCACAATGTTATAGCATTTCCCATACTGATAAAGTATTCCTTTCAGCTAGAAATAGATGGATCATAGCCTCCTCTTATTCAAATTGCAACACACAGGGGCTAGTATATATTGCTATGTGCCAGATGTGTGATGGGTTCTACGTCGGAAAAACCGAGAGACATCTAAGACGTAGAATATATGAGTACATGTATGAAATTCAAAAACAAAATCCTAAAAATGCTCTATTTAAGCATACCCTGGTGTGTAACCAAGCCAAGTTTTTGTTTTTTGTTTTGGAAACTTTGCCTAGGGAAGCCAGGGGTGGCCCCTGGGAAACAAAATTAGAGTATCGGGAGGCTTATTGGCAAATAATATTAGAGGCCAACAGGACACCAGGATTAAATGACAATATATCTATTGTACCATTGCTCAAGTTAAGAGCATTTAAACTGTGAAGTCATATATATTATACATTACAGAGGATGAAAGTTTTTTACAAATGGTGTATTAGCAAGGGCTATATAAATTATTTGTGCTCAAAGGAACAAGTTATATATCATTATTTTTTAAAAAGTATATGTTTCATAAGAAAAAAATTTTTTATAAGAAATTGTATTGCTCAGTTTTTGATTGTAGGTAAAAAGCGTAAATAATATATTTATGTATAACGGAGTTTGGTGCTTTAAATATTGATTGTCAATTAATTCAGCATCACTAAATGTACCTTGTGAATAGTATTTAAACAGCCTTTGAACTAAATTGTATTATCTGATGACGTCAGTGTTTTTCTCCGACGAAAACGTTTTTAACAGGTCATTACTGGCGTTTATTTTAATAAATTTATAGTGGTTGCGGTTTTGCCTCAAGACTGAATTCTATGGAGATCAAAATTGTATTGGTAAAATATATGGATGCTGTAGTAGTTATTCCTTTAGCCAGATATTCCAAAATATCTAAGGTTTTTAATGAATATTTTCTTTCTGGTTTCCATCAGTCTTACTGTAGTATGCACATAACAAATTATTTTAAATATAATATGATAGATGCTATCATAAAATTTGCAATGAACTGATATACTTTGACTAACATTTTTATTTGCTGGCAAATATTTTCCAGACCAATAATATTTTAATGATGACATAAATATTAGGTTAGTAAAAATGGGATTATTAGGTTTATTGGAATCTGTACTAAACATTTTTAGTACATTTATCCTAGAAAGTAATTTTCCTAATGTCAGAAAGATGTGAAGAGCTATAGCATTTTTAAGAAAGATAAGCTCCCAGATAAATGTCATTATTTTCTTGTTTTGGTTGCCTTGTGCTTATTTGCAACGTATTAATTCCGTTGGAAAGTTGCTGTGGCACTGATAAGGGCAATGGGAAATGTACCCTCATAAATATTACAAAGCTTGTGTATGTGTCATTTTATGAATATTCATGAGGAAGAGGTGTATCTTGCGATGAGAGAGTGAAAGCAATCATCACCACCATTTTCTTACAGGCTTGTGTTTTGTTTTTCAACACTTAAAAGTGTATGCTGTACCTAACTGTGCTGTTCCTAAGCATTTACTTGTTGGCTCTACTGCATAAATTTCCATTCTCTCACTTTCGATCTATTTCTAAATAAATGTATGCATGCTGTGCTTCACCAATCTTAAACTAATATTTTAATTTTATTACACTACCTGCTAACATCTGACCAGTTGTTTCTTCCAATGTCCTAAAGTATATAAACACAGTCTACTGCCTAGCAACATCTATGTTGTATTAAAAAAAAAAAAAAAAAAAAAAAAAAGCAGCCAAGTTTAGTCAGTGCACACATTTAAGGATTCACACGTGCAATGCATATAGCAAGTTCATTCAGAGCCATTTTACTGCTCCCACTTGCTGAAGTTAGAAAGAGTCACCAAAGTCCCTTTGTAGTCCACTGTCTCATCTCCTCAAGCAGATGGGAGAAATGATTTTATACTGCATTCATGTGTTGTTTTATTTTTTTTCTTGTCAGGTAGTACATAACACAGTTGTATTGCGATAAATCGGCCTGTTGTCTTTCATAGTTGGCCAAATAATTTAATCAATGACTATGTTAATGGTGAACAATAAACATGTCCTATTCACCGATGGTGTCCACTCCAGGCTTTCAGGTTCTCGCGATTACAATAATAATTCACTGTTTATTTTTTAACAGTTCAGTGACATCTAGTTTGAATTGATATATACCACTAATGCTCTAGCACAGTTATTAATGCTCTATTACAGTTATTAATGCTCTAGTACAGTTATTTGGTCCATTTATGCACGCTGATGGAGCAGTGACTATGGCACAGATGACCAAGGCTGAATTTGTGGTTCCACCACTGGAGGGTCCCAATGGGGTGAGAGGGGAATGACAGGGTAGAGCCCACTCACTTCTCTGAGGAAAGAGAGAGTGGGAAAGTACATGCTAGGGACACATGGCCAAAACATGAGTTAGCTGGCAGATAATAGGGAAGCTGCCTACAGTGCTTCCCGATAGGTGGGTGGGACTTACCATGCTTGCTTCCATCCTTTGTGGAGGTGACGGACAGCTCACTCTTAGTGTTTATTCCACTTTCAACCTATAGCGTTGCTAAGGTGAGCATGTTTGGAGTGGTTAGGGTTGCAAGTAGCAAACCCCTGATGGTTGCCTTGTTGACGATTCCCATGATCATCCCCATCCCACAAGATGCAGAAAAGTGTGATCAATGTCAGAGAAACTGATGGTTGTAAAGCAACAGGCAGATAAAAAATATGTTCCTGTGTAATTACAGTTCAAGCTGACACTCAGAATTGAAAAATGTTTGCTCTTCATTGCCCATACTTCCAAATGTGCTTCAGGAGGTTAATTTAATCAAATGATAGCTTATTTACCAGACTGATTAGTACCTGAGTGTCAGCATGATTTTGGCTTCCCCATGGCACAGACAGTGCTCTTATGTTTGTTTTCTACATTGTACAAGCTTTATACAAATTATTAGAGTTGTTTTCAAGCCTTAAATAATATTAGTCTGCTTACAGACCTTTCAGCAAAGTCTCATAATTTACTAAACAATGGGCAATTGTATATCCTGGTCCCAAGTGAAAAAATGAATCATGCTCTACTGAATCAAAGTATTTCACATGGTCAGTACTGGGGCTTATTTTGTCATGCTGTATAATCATTGGCTATAAATTTTCAAACATTGTAAACTGGAGTTTTGCTGGCATTATGTCCCATATTAGGCAACTCTTTGTTTCCTCACTCTTATACAATATTGGATAAGAAGATTTATTTCTTCACCTGTTGACCATCAGCTCCCACTCTAGTAAGTCTTGGTCCATTCATTCTCTGCATGATTCAGGCAGGCATGAAGGTTGCTTGACCTCAGTCGGCCATTAGACCATCAGTCTTCCTTGCAGCATATTGCTCATCGAATGGCTTTCCAGTCCCCCACCACAGACCATCCAGATCAGCAGTCCAAGGGCTCATGTTGAACAGCCATTATCCCCAACAAACCCTCCACTGGAGCCTGCTGTGCACTGAATAGTTCATCAGTCCTCCCACTGCTACTTCTCTTTACAATCATTCCGAGAGTTTGTAAGGAAACCCTCATTAATATGGTCAACTGGGCATTTTAGGGCTGAAATGAGCATCTGCACCACTTTGGGACCATGAATCAGTAGTTTTAGTGTGCAAGGCACCAATAAAGGATGTCCCTCCTCAGTGAGCAGTGTAGTTAATAACGTAGTTCCATATAAACGTAGCACCACAAGTCCAAAAGATTTTTTAATACGTTTTTAATAAAAGGCAACAATATTCCACTTTGGGAGCATGCTATGTCTTTCCCATCATTGGTATGTGCTACCATACACATGCTAATGAAGGCTCCCTTTCCCTGGCTTGGTAGTACTGAGCTCTTGTTCTCAGTCTTGCTCTTATCTGTATAGCACAAACCTCGGACTGCATGGTTGTGATCATCTGGCGGAAACCATCTTTCTATCCCAACAGCATAGGTGATCCAGTTTCGAAGGGAGAAACTACACAGGTGCAAACTGTTGGGGAAAGCATGATTGGGTGATCCCAATTGTTCTTTAATGTATACTGGCTATTAAAAGCCATTATTGCATTTGTGGTCAAACCTGAATGCTGTAGCAATCTATACATTGTCTAAACTGTAGTAACTACATGCAGTTTACTACAGTTTAAAAGTTAAAAAAATATATATTTTTTTGCTGAAACCTGACTGCACTCCATACAGGCAATAAACATTTGTAGCAAGCAGTTTGCTACAGTTTAAAAGAGAAAACATTCCTTTTTTTTCTTTTGTAATTGAAATCTGAGTGCTACAGTGCCCCATGTAGGACATAAACTGTAGGAACTGTTTGCTACAGATTAAAAGATAAAACTATTTATTTTGCACTAAAATGAGTGGAAGGGGTTTAGGGGCAGGGTGTAGAAATGGGACTTGACTGGCTGTGGCAGAAGTGGATTTTTTTGTTTGCTCTTTACTTGAAGAGCTGAAGGGTGGGGTGCTAGTTCATGGTACTTGCACAGGTCATAGCTTGAGCCAGCTAAGCTTCTGTTTATAATAATGTTGAGTAGTCTCACTGTTACCTTAGTCTGAATTAAGCAGGCTGCCTAACTTTCTCCAAAACAGATGGCTTTATTTTGAAATTCCTTTCTCAAAGTTGATATGTAAAAACCTTTGACCTCTAGGAGCAAGGATGTCTACTTTGTTTCTTCATAGTAACTTCTCAATTCACAAAGTTAGGAAGGTGAGAGAGACACAGTGTGTGTGTGCGTGGGAAAGTGAGAGAGACAGAGTGTGCGTGTGCGTATGCATGTGTGTGTATGTGTGTGTGTGTGTGTGTGTGTGTATGTGTGTGTGTGTGTGTGTGTGTGTGTGTGTGTGTGTGTGTGTGTGTGTGTGTGTGTGTGTGTGTGAGTGTGCGTAGGTGGGTAGGCAGGAATGACTTTGAGAATTTACAGTTTGAGCACTGAGAATAGGGACTTCATATTAGTCCTGTTTTTTCATTTAAAGTAACCTCTAATATACACACATTCATGACTATGATGTTTTTAGAATCAGATTTGTTGAACTTCACAAAATGCTTAAAGTGTGTTTTGTTCATATGTTCATAGTTGAGTACTAGGCTAGCTGACATTGTGGACTATTTTAAGTCTATCCAATTTCTGTTCCAAAGTTGATTATCAAACCTAGTATATCATGTCTGTGAAGTAAGCACTTTATAACCATTACACCAATCCGCAATTCCCCTAATTGTAAATACTAGGCTATGAGTCAACAGTCTGTTATGAACTTTGCCAATAACCCATGGCCAGAATCAAACCCTGGACCTTGTATCTGTAAGGGAAAGATCTTAACCATTATGCCAATCCCTCCTTCAATGAAGAACGTCATTTGAAGCATGAACCCCAGGTTGCTTAATCCTTACTCGGTTTGTCTTCATACACCCTAAAAGTGTGGTCCCTTATAGCAATACCTCATATATTATTTATTATTTCCCCATTGCCCTAATAGCACTGCTGGAACATCCATCCACTAGGTTCTCCTCCCCAAATTTCAAGTTGTTATGCCTTTGGTCAACACAGTAATTCCTGACTTTAAGTTAATGGACAGCTATTTATTGTGTGGCTTTTGTAATAATATAATTTACACATGGCTTCATTCAGTTTTACATTAGATAAGGTTATCTGTTGTAAGAAATACATTCTTACATGTTTGTGTGTCTTATTTATTTACTTATTATGTACTTTCATATTTAGATGAGTTTTTGTTTATTTTGTTTTTGCCTTCTTTTCCTTTCTTCATTTAGTGCGCCACCTTCCTCAGTGGTAATTTGTTTTACGAGTCCAACACTCCTTTCTAGAAATATTTCTTGTGTTTTCTCAGTGGCACATGGAGTAGCCAATGTATGTCTTTTCACTAGTTCATAAGTTATGCAACTATAAGTATGATTCATAAGCAAAATGTTCTTGCATAGTATCTCCTCATTATAGTAGGTTCCTCTCTGATAATAGCACATACAGATATTTATATTATATATAGTATTTAATATCACAGTAATTAACTTTAGCCTTTAATGTATTTTGCATAAATTAAATATTGACTGTGTATGTTCTTTTGCTGAAGTGTAGATGATTAACATAGTTAATATGTTTGGCACTGCTCATATGTATGCTTGTGTGCATTCTTCCATCACCCGGGTTGGGTCTAAATATTATCTTTGAAGCAGTCCACTTGTCCAGATGAATAACAAATAAATTTGTTGAGAAAGAAAGTCTATAACTATTTTTGCATATTTTGTAAATAAGGTAGGAGATATCTGACTCTTTGCAGCGCATGCTTGAGTCATAATCCTGAAAATGCAAAACTGTATGTTAAACTAAATAAATATGTATGTTAAACTAGATACATTTTTACCACCTTTATTGAATTACCACTTAGGACATAGAAAACTAGTTAGACTTTTATATATTTTGGCTTGGATTCGGAAAGGCTTATTCTGTTGGAGAAGGTTTAACATGGCCATTTCCCCTTCATGATAAGCCTTTCCTATTCTTAGACCTCCCTACCACTAAGATTTCTTGCTAGAGACAGCATCAGTGTGGATGATAGTCTTACTTAGCAGAGTTGCACGCTAATGCAGCCATTTGGGAAAGTGTCTAATGTTAATTATCCATTTGTTATCCTCTGTAATTCTAGTGACTCCCAGTTTATGTTGCTGATTTAGAGAATCACTCAGCTGTACAAATCTTTATTGTTGGAATTAAAAAAATAAATGCTGTTAAAAGACAGCAGTCACCCATTTACGTCTATGGAAGCAATCAATGTGGCAGGTATGTTCAGAAAAGGTGTGGGGATTGGGTGTGTGGACTTGTGTGCACATGACTGTGGGCACATGAATGAAGGTGTATGGATGTGTGTGTGTGTGTGTGTGTGTGTGTGTGTGTGTGTGTGTGTGTGTGTGTGTGTGTGTGTGTGTGTGTGTGTGTGTGTGTGTGTGTGTGTGTGTGTGTGTGTGTGTGTGTGTGTGTGTGTGAGTGTGTGTATGTGTGCATGTGCTGGAGTATGCATATGCACGAATGCTTCCTGGAATTGGGTTGGGGTTTTGTTTATTGAAGAGTGGATACTTGTGTACAGTATAGGACTAGAGGTAGGGTTATGGATAAGTGTGTGTACTGTTTAGTGTTAGGGGTTAGAAAGAGGGTGACATTTAGCATTATGAGTAGAATTAGAGTTAGACTTGGGTTCAGGGCTAGGGTTAAGGTTAGCATATAAAAGAAAGATGGTGCAGGAGACAATCTCCCTGCTCAACCTTACTTAAGTATTCTAACCCAAACTCTTACTTCAGCCCTAACAATAAATCTTACCGTAACCTTATTCCAAACCCTAATATATGTACATGTGTGTGTTTGTAGCTTGGGATGAGATAAGGGGATAGATTTAGTTAGTGTGTGTATGTGTGCCAGTGTTTTTAGGTTAGGTTTAGAGTTAGGGCTCAGTAAGAAGAAAGATGTATATAGTGTGTGTCTCTGATGTCTTGTGCAGTGGTAGTATTAATAAAAACGGTTTTCTAAGGTAGGGTGTAGGATGTGTGTGTGTGTTTGTGCGTATATGTGCATGCATGGGAAACTGAACGTGTGTGTGTGTGTGTGTGTGTGTGTGTGTGTGTGTGTGTGTGTGTGTGTGTGTGTGTGTGTGTGTGTGTGATTAGGGAGAGCATTACTGCAGGCAGGCCTTAAAGAGCCATTGTTAGCTAAAGTATAATTCAGAGACTTGCTAATGAGGCCATTCTCACTGAGGCTATAGCTGTCTTTCAATTGCATGTGTTTTCACCATTGTGGTAACTGACCTACCTAACTGTGGGCATTTTTCTGAATTGTAGGATTTGAGCCAGTGCTTTACATTACATCTGGCCTTGACACCACAAAGCCATCATTAAGCCATTTACTCCATCTCTTGAGGATGATCACTCAAATGTTTTATTCCAGAATGAGATAATTTATTGTAAGACTGTAATATAGTGAATATTGTCAGTCACATCTCTGAAGCACACTTTTTTCTGTCTTAGCTTTTCCTGCTTGTTAGTAAAGTGTATAACATGCACTGCTTGTCGTACAGGCTATTACACATATATGTACTCCCTCAATGTAGACAGAAAACTATGGCTGTTATACAAGAAGAGTTGTTTTATTTAGAAATATTAGACATCAAATTTATTTGTTTTTTTTGTAGCAATTGTAGGTAAATTATTATTTTACTGCAACTTTAAGATTAAGATGGAGGCTAATTGGCAAAGATTTTACAGTGTTAAAAAGTGTGATGATTAAAATTACTTTATCTCCTTGAATAGTGGACAGCAGAGGTAACAGTGGCATTTAAATCTGTAGAAAGTTGTTTTATTTCAGACAACAGTGTGTTACTAAACAACAGTAAAAGTTATATCCAAAATGCAAGTAGCAATATATTTACTGTGTAGGAATGGTGCACTAACATGTCTTAGTCAATAAGATTAATTTTTGAAATCTTCAGCTGTGAGTCACTTGAAATTGCTTTCCTACCTTCTTCAAAAAGTATTTCTTCTTCGGGGCTTTGTAAACATGATGTGCCTGGTTAAGAAAAATAAAATACAGTTAGGACTTAGTTTAAAAAATATAGCACTTGTAACTATGTTATATATCATAGTGAAAAACACTTCACGTTTCTTTCATCTCTTTATTTAAGTTGCTTAGTAAGGGATGCCAGTATCTTTACCTGAAACTTTACTCCCATAGTGGAGTTTTGTTCACACTCATTCCTTTTTCATATACCAAGTGCTATTTTACATACATAAAAACATAAGCTAGGGAGAAAATCACAAAGAGTGTTGTACTTCTTCCCACATAATTTCTTATTGCTAATCAAACTATTATTTATATTCTACCCATACCTAATAATACATTTCTGCTTTTTAGATATATTTCTAGAACTTTTAGGCACAATATGTATTATAAAAACTAATAAGCTTCATTCAGAAAGCAGCAGGTGAAAAATGCGCCCCCCCCACACAAAGATATAAAAGCATGACCATAATACACATCGATCATGATAGAACTGCAATATTCCTGCTTAGATAATCTAACCATTGTCTTTGAAACACACACAGTCATTCTCTTTAATCAAAAATTCCCAGTCTTGTTTTGAAAGCTTTCATGGCTGTTTTATTTCTGATGGCAAATGGAATTTTATTCCATGGGGCAGGGATATTTTAGAACAGGATCATGCTGCTTTTATTAGACCAAATGAGGATGTGACTAAAAGACAGAATACGGATCTGAATAACTCACAAACATTGTTGCTGTTGCTTCTGAGGGTGTAATTTGTTGTTTTAATAATTTTGTGTGTAATTGTGGGCAGCACTGGAGGCTTATAATTTTGAAAGGAAACATGCTAGTAACAGAGTTGCTGTGTTGGTAAAGAGTTGTCACCTAGGTTTTGTAAGATCTTTGTAATGTGTAAATGAGTCAAAGTGGCAAATACCTTTAAATATCAGAATAAAGTGCATCAAATAAGATGGCAATATTCAAGGTTTAAGACTAAACAAAATAAAATGGATTGTAATACTGGATCTTGTACAGTGGAACGACTGTTGTATAATGCCAATAATTTGTAAACTATGACAGTCCTGTATTTTATCAATAAGTATTATTCCCACTAATTCTGAGCCATTGTGGGTATCTACAGTTTCATATAAACCCTGACAAACTTTCTAATTTTTTAAGTTTGCTGTAAGACTGTAATATATTGAAGATTGTAAGACCATTTTTTATGGAAATTTTAAATGAATAAAATTGTCATTATTTTGATAAGGACTGAATTCTTATTACTAACCCAATATCTACAAAATATACCACATTCTTAATGTATCAGTAGCATGAAACTACAAAGTCTGTTTAGTGAGATAACACAAATGACTAAACTTTTAAAATCATTCTTCTAAATCCACTGACTAATAAAATCATAGAATTGCATTGTCATGGGGTTAGTCCACTAAATACATGTTTAACTGCTCTAAGTTGTGTTAACTATTGAATTAAATATAAAACTGAAACAACAGAAAACAGGGTTATGCAGAATTTTGCATTTTTTTGTTCTATTGGGCTTTCAATAATACCAATAATTTATCTGTTTCCTAACATCACTGGCCCAAATATTCAACATGAACTACATCGTTGTCATTGTACATTTTTGTCCGAAATGCTGTTTTGCACTGAAATTCATTTAATGAGCCTTAAAATGCTATGCAAAGTGACCATGTGTTCTTCAGAAGATAATTCTGAAAGTTTGTATAAAAGTTGCAGATAATTGCAAAACTTATGAAACTGCATTTGATTTGATTAACATTTTTTGGACTTTTTTAGCCTTATAATGTTCTCCCAATATATGACTATCTCTATATCCCTAGTCCCAACAAGTGTTAATACTCCACTTCATCCTGTGGTGGGGATGCTTTTCAGTGACCTCATTTTATGACCGAATGCTGGATGCAAGAGTCAGATTCTGACATATATAGTTGGATTAGTTATTTGTTTTTATATTCACACTTTGACATACTGATCTTGCCTATATCACGTGATACAAGCAATGTTAGTTTTGTTATGCTGCCTATATACCAGCAATTTTGTCATCTGGATGTGCTGACTCTGTACATTCTAGTCATGAGTGTACATATATGTACCCATAGCTAGCCTTCTGACCTCTACAAGTGATGCTCCTGTGGTGAGATATCCTTCTTCTTCCTTACCAAAGATGTGACATCTAATCTTTTAGTCTTAGCATTCTTACATGTCTACTACATGCTGGGCCAGGTACAGGAATGTGGACAATCTGCATCATTGAAGGGCTCCAACTTCTGTACTTCCAGAAACCAGCTGAATTTAATTAACTCCTGCTTATAGCTTTGCCAGATTGTAAAGTTTTTGGCCTACAGTTTCAGTATGTCACCTATGTTTCATGACCGTCCTTCATAATCTGTTCCACTGTCAACATGCATCTGTCTCAAAATCTAATTATGTACAGCAACTGTAAAAAAACAAGATTTGGGGAAAAACTGCACCATGGCAGTGCCATTGTTTATAACACAGGTCTCCGAGATGAGCATTGCTAAATGTTGCTCAACATTTCATGATAAACGTCAAAGTTATGATCATGTTTATCTGATGAGGTGGCCATTTGTGTCTGACTATCTGAAAAGCATACCATAGCTATTGGATAAACATTTCTTTTCACTTTCAAATTAATTGGGCCTCAAGCTACATTGCCCTTGTGGTGACCATGATATTATATTCTCAAACACAGGGCAGTTTCTTTTTAATTTTGTCAATTTCCTATCCCCAGTCTATCATCTGTGATGTTCCCTTTCCTGACTTTTTGAAAAACTCTATGCAGGCTGCCATTAGAGTTTTTCTTGCATATTCCCATTACCTTATGGCTGTTCGTCCCTTCATAAAGCTATACCACATAACATGTACATGCTACCACACACACACACACACACACACACACACACACACACACACACACACACACACACACACACACACATGCTGCCCAGCTATAATGCAAAGTGTGGCTTGGCAGCCCTCTTTTTTAGATGTCTCACTGCATTCTGGAGCATTTTCCTAGTCTTTGATAGGAGACACCATTTCAGCTGGACAAGCACTCTTCTCTCCTCTCATTGGTGGCCCAGTATCAGCCACTCACTTCCACCTCCCCCCAGCTGCTTCTTTCAGCACCTGGCACATTAACTGATCTAGAGTTATCTGGGCACCTGGCACATTAACTGATCTAGATTTATCTGGGCACCTGGCACATTAACTGATCTAGAGTTATCTGGGCACCTGGCACATTAATTGATCTTGAGCTAGTTAGGTACCTGACACACTAAATTATTTACTTCTATCCAGGCACCCATTACACTACATTACAGTAATCTAGAGCAATCTGGGCACCTGATACGGTGATCTAGAGCTATCCGGGCACCTCTTACATGGATACAGTGTCATAGGTTCATAGGTTCATAGATTAGTACTAAGCTAACTGCCCTTGCGAGCCATTTTAAACCTAGCCAATTACCCCTTGTCAGACTCAAACCCTGCACCTTGTGTTTGTTAGGCAAACACCTTAACCATTAGGCCACCCTCCCAATATGTCTAGCACACTATTATAGTTAGAGCTATCTGGGCATTGGCCCACTAACTGATCTATACCTTTTTGGGGTGCAGTTAGGGCTTTACCACTCTGTACCACATAGATGGCAAAAAGCAGGACAAATCTTTGCAAAAAATGTATTAATCAGCCTCTCTAAGTTTGTTTTTCACTGCTTCAGAAGCACTGAATTGAGCTTTTTACATAAGATTTAAAGATAAGATAATTAATTTACGAACATCTTAGGGCAATAATGCAATAAAGGAGTAGATCTGTGATGGCAGTACTCCTTGTGGGGGATTTGAGAGTGCACAGTAGATAACCATAATGCAGGTCCATTATTATATTTTATGCTATGAAATAAATGTTGGAATCCTAAAGAAATATAGCAATAGTTTTCAATTTTGTGTGTGCAAGTCGCATGTAGTGAAAGTAAGTAGAATGAAAATCAAAATATGAAAAACATTTTTAATACAGCGCCAAGCCTCCCCTGCACCCCTCATATGGGGGAATGCACCCCCACACTCCCTGCTAATTATATATACCAACTCAGAGATCACACAACAGTGGAGAAGGGGCAAATTCCATTTTCAGTTCTTGAGTTTTAGATATTTTGATTTTCAGTCTTTTGAACTTTTGATCATCTGAATCGGACACATGTGTGTATGGGTCTACTTCAAAACATTGAAATCTCATAACATTGAAATTCAAAACATTGAGATTATAATATCAAAAACCCAAAACAGTGAAAATGCAAAGCAATTTTATTTACTTATTTTATTTTACATTTGTGGACCGGGAGAGTCCAACTGGATTACAAGTCCATTTTCAGTGGAGACCCAGGGAGAAAAGCTCCAAGAGAAATTTTTTTTTTTACAAAACATAGCTTTAAGGACAGACTTTTGACATACAATTTCCATAGAAGAGACATTGACATACATATTAACTAACAGATAGGATACATTTATTCTCTACAATATAATATTAAATTTTAGAAGATATTCCTAAGATTAGGATTCTTGTGATAGATTTACTATCAGAGTAAAAGCAGAGAGATGTAGAATAAGGCTCTGAGAGAGCAGATGATGCTCACTATAGTTGAGAAGGATAAAAAATTGATTCACTATATGTCTTTGCCTAGTTTTAGTTGAGAAGGATAACAAATTGATTTACAATATGTCTTCTCCTGGTTTTAGTTGCTTATGGAAAGCTCAGCATTGCTGGGGTAGTTTCCCCTAACTCCTGGAGAGATGGGATGAGCAGTAGATTAACAATATTAAGTGGGTACAGTGCTATGATTGGTTGGCGTAGCAGAGTTACTTAAGTTTAGGTGAAGTGTTCTAATGAGATATTAGCCAGGGGGGATACATGAGCACAATTGATTATTCAAAAAGTGAGTTTTAACAAGTTTGTTGAACTGTGATGGGGATTTGTTGTCAGTTATGTGGGCAGGAAGGGAGTTCCAGTTTTTTGCTATTCAGTGGCTGTAGACAGACTTACCAGCTTCATTGTTATATTTGATTACTTTGAGGAGGTTTTGTGTGCTAGGCCTGGTGGTTGTATAGGGTTACAAAACATTTTGTAGGGCTGGGGTGTTTTCAGAGTTATGTATTATTTTGTGGGCTAGTGATAGTTGATTGAGTTGAAGTAGTAGTGGTAGTTCTAGCCAATTGAGTTTTTTTGGCATTCACAGTGGTGTGTTCTGATGGGAAAGTTTGTAGCGAATTTGGCTGTCTTATTATAACAACTATCAAGTTTGTTTAGGTTGGATTTGAGGAGATTTGTAAGCATGGGAGAGGCATAAAATAGGGTGGATAGTAGGTGAGTACTTGCTATTGTAGTTTTGGAGTGGTCAGTAAGGAATTTTTTATTGCGATACAGTAGGCCAAGTTTTTTTAATGTACTTTTTTTATGGTTATAGAAATATGTAGGTCAAATCTAAGGTGATTATCTATTTCAACCCCTAAGAGTTTGGTATGATTTGTGGGGGTGATTGTGGTCTTGTTAAAGGAGGAGATGAAGAAAGAATCAGTCGGAGGTGTGTCTCTGTGGGAGCTAAAGAGTACTAGCTTTGTTTTACTTGGGTTCAGAATGAGCCTTTGGTTTGTAATCCAAGTTTCTGCTAGGGAAAAGCATTCTTGTGTTAGGGAGTGAAGGATGTCAATTGATTTGGCTGCACATTTTATAGTGGTATCATCTGCATATTGCACTATTGAGGCTTTAGGAATACTGTTTGAATGACAACTCAGAACACTGAAAGTGGTATCATCTGCATATTGCACTATTGAGGCTTTAAGAATACTGTTTGAATGAAAACTCAGAGCACTGAAAGTGCGCATCATAACATAGAAAACTACAACGCACATGTAAATAACATCCCCTCCACCTATAGCAACAGTAAAGTAAGAAACACACTTTTTACTATGTTTCTTCATGGGGACAAGCCCCCCTGCACCCCCATGTGGGGGGCTCTGCCCCCACATGCCCCGTAAATGAAATAGACTAACTTCTAGATCGCACTACAGTGGGGAAAAAGTTAATTTCCTAATCCCACTGTAACATGATCACCATACAGAATGTAAACATATGGATGTATCACTTTCATGGAAGTTAAGTTAGTGTTCTGAGAAGTGCTGGGAGAAGTGAATAGGGGAAAAATGTTTATTTTGCTAATCTCTACATGTTTTTAGGCCATACAGGTAAGTGATTTAGACATTATGTTTACATTCTGTATGGTGATCGCTATACAGTGAGGTTAGGAAATTAACTTTTTTCCACTGTAGTGCGATCTTGGAGTTGGTATATTAAATTTACAGGGGGTGAGGGGGGCTACCCCATTGCAGAAACATAGTAAAAAGTGTGTTTGTTAGTTTGGTCTTGTTATCGTTGGAGGGGATGTTATTTACATGTGCGTTGTAGTTTTCAGTATTATGATGCAATGTTTCAATATTCTGAGGTTTCGTTGTTTTGGGTTTTTGATGTTATGGTCTCAGTGTTTTGAAGTGCAGTGTTATGAGATTTCAATGTTTTGAAGTAGATCTGTGTGTGTGTGTGTGTGTGTGTGTGTGTGTGTGTGTGTGTGTGTGTGTGTGTTTGTGTGTGCGTGTGTGTATATATACATATATATATATATGTGTGTGTATTTATGTATGTACTATATATATATATATATATATATATATATATATATATATATATATATATATATACACATTTACACATTGATATACATTCATTTGTCTGAAACACATTTCGACAGTCGAATCACAACACTCCGAACATACCAAGATTTCGAAAATGGTATTCTTGATAACGAGATACAACCATTTTTGAAATTGAAAAAGTTACATACAGTGTTATGCAGGGTGGAAACCCCCCCTGCACCCCCACTCCCCTACTTTAATATACAAACTCCGAGATTGCACTACAGTGAGGGAAAGGATTAATTTCCCGATCCTTGCTATAGTGCGATCTGCACCCAAAATGCCGACTTCAAATGAACGAATGCCAATGTGCATTCATTCATTTGAAAATCACACCTTTTTTTTGTAATTCTGGTGATCTGGAGGTTGTACTTTTGCACTTTGTTGAATCGTACAACCTCCGTATGAACAAATGAATATACACCTTACACATTAGATATTATTTATATAGTGGTCAGAACAAATGAAACTGAAAAAAATGATGTAAGGAGAGATAAAGAACATACTTCAGGTACCTTCTACAATGTTACTAATATTATGAACATTGCTCATATATTGTTTTTTATTTTTCCTTTGCACATCCACACTAATTCTTAAACTTAAAAGGTCACACAGACAAACCAATTAGTAAAAACTACAAGAAAAACTTAGCCAAGCTAGAGTGTTCACTGTGTAATATTTTAAACCTCATATATATATATATATATATATATATATATATATATATATATATATAAACATAAATATATATATATATATATATATATATATATATATATATATATATATATATATATATATATATATATATATATATATTCTGTACTGATGAGGTCATAAGAAAGCCAAAGGGGAAGATTATAAATGTTTCAAAACAGTTTAATAGAATGCAAAGTTTTGTCCAATCCATACATCTATCTATCCATCCAACCTCAGACCCTTTTTCCCATTTTGCAGATGGGGTCAGGTGTCACTTCAACAGTGACAATCATCTCAAGCCAAGGTTTACACCACTGGGTGGCTAGCCCAGCTGCAGAAAGTTTCGTCGAATAATAAATAAAATTTTATAGTGAATTTGACCTCTCTGGTACTTAGGAATAATTTTATTTTTATTTTCTCAATTTTTTTTTTATTTTTTAAATACATTTGCATGACTTCCATAGTATTTATACATAACATCTTAAATAACTATATACACTATTCACATTAGCCTGACACTATAGCCTTAATGTATACAGTTACTTTATAAGTATGTCCAATCCATTATCAGAGTGTCTGATCAATTATTGTATAGTGTCACTCAATGATAAGACTTTTCCTCAAGGGTTGGATAAATGGCTTTAGATAAATTCTTAGTTCTTTAATTTTAATTTTCAATAATGCTGTGGTCTTCAGTAGGCTGTAGAAGTCTTCCAAAGTTGGTATTGTGTTTGTATTCCATCGTCTTGTTATACACTTCTTTGAAATTGCAAGTATAGTCCATACTAGATACATGTTTGACCTATTCAAATAAAGACCTTCGTTCACATTTAATAATACAAGAGCTTTAGTTAAATAAAATGATTCATTAAATAAAACTTGTAGAAAGTTATTAATACCATTCCAAAATGGCTTAATTTTAACACAGTTAAAGAAAATGTGGTTCCAATCTGCATTGTGTACTTGCTCACATCTTCAATATATATTCTTTTTATGGAAGAACTAATTTTACTGATTCTGTCTTGGGTTAAGAATGCTCTGTGCAAGTATTTCCAATTAGAAACTTTCCAGTATTGTGTAAAAGATGTATATTTTATCAATAATAAGATATTTGTTTTAGTATCTTCAGTTAACTGTATTGAGTGTCCTTTTGTTATATATTTCCAATATAAGGTTTTGGGTGTTGTTTTATAGTTTATCAATATTTTCTAAAATTTTGAACTACTGTTTCCCATGTCAAAGTCATTATTTATGATTTCATATGTGTATTTCATAAATTTGGGGATTTCTTTAAATGAAGAATTGTAAATTATTCTGCGTAAATCTTGCAAATATGACAGAATACTCTGTAAAGTTATCCAGTCTTGTTGTGGAATTTTGTATGTTGTTTTTATTACTTGCATATCTAAAACGTTTAGTTCTTTGATACATTGGAGCCAACAAAAAAATCCTTTCTGTTCCCAGGAATTAATAATTTTTCTGTATATTTTATGTGGAACATTCTTTGTGACTATAAATGGTGTTAAAAGATCAACCTAGATTTTTAAATCTATATTTGCATTAATAATTTTCCTAAATGAGTCAATGTAATAATTAATCATACAAGTTTTAGTGTGTTTAGTTATGTTATATTGCATTCTAATACATATGTGCCATGGCAATTTGTTTTTATCTGTTATTTGAATTTTTTTTGTAAATCAAATTCATTTATTGATGTTACAGTTAGTAATTCTTTCCAATTTGCAGAGTAATTTGGACTTACGCAATCTGAGATTGTTTTACATATTGATGCTTTTATATATGTTTCTATATCAGGAAAGTTTAATCCTCCCTGTTTCCATGGTCTTCTATGATATATTAAAGCTATTCTGTTTCTTTTGGGAAACCATAAAAATGTTATTAGGCATGAATTTATTTCTTTAAGTATATTCCTTTCTGGTAACAGTTATATTGACAAGGCTATATTTAGGATCTTGGGCAGTAAAACCATTTTTATTAACTGTAGTCTATTGTCAAATGTTAATATTATTTTGTTCCATTTTTCCACAGTGATTTCAATTGTATTGATGATATTATTGCAGTTTTTTGAGACTAATTCATTATTATCCTTGCATAACTCAATTCCTAGATATTTTAAGGACGATTCTTGTTTCCCTATGATGTGATCCCCCTTAGTCTGCAGTTCTTTTTTTATTTAAAAAATAAAAATTTTGATTTTAATTTATTGAAATGGAGTCCTGAAATCATGTGAAATTTCTCAATTAATATATCTAATTCTTCTAATGTCTCTTTTATATTAGATAATGTTAGTAATATGTCATCAGCAAATAGCATTACTTTAGAATTGTATTGTTCATAAACATCTATTTCTTTGATTTTTATATTGTTACAAATTGAATCTGCCAATATTTCAATAGCCGGAGCAAATAGAATCAGTGACATGGGACATCCTTGTTTAGTGCCTTTTGTTATATGTATAGATTCAGAGGTAAAAGGACCTAAGTTGACATACGCTAAATTATTTGTATATATATATATATATATATATATATATATATATATATATATATATATATATATATATATTCTTAGGAAATGAACAAAGAATGTAGGAAATTCAAATTGCATTAGGATTTTGAATAAATAGTCTCAATTTAGGGAATCAAAGGCTTTCTCTATATCTAAGCCAATTGTGAGTGTTTCTTTATTTTCTTTACTAACATAATCTATAAGAGAAATTATCCTTTTAATATTGTCATGTGCGTGTCTATGATATATAAATCCAGTTTGATCATTATTTATTGTTTTGGATAGTGGTATTTTCATTCTGTTAGTTAATATTGTCATAAATATCTTATAGTCATTATTTAATAATGATATAGGCCTATATGAGGTACAGAGGTTTGGGGATTTGTTTTCCTTTAGGATTAGTGTGATTAAGGAATATCACCAAGAGGGTGGTATTAAAGCTTGTGACAGAATTTCTAATAGAGATTAATGGAAGAGTGATAGTATCTTTGAAGGAAAAGGTTTATATATTTCCATAATTATGCCATCTACACCTGGAGCTTTATTATTTTTACCCTCTTTTATTGTATCTGTAATTTCTTTGTAGGATATGGATGCTTGCAGATCTAGTTTTAATTTTTCTGGTATTTTTTTATATTAGAACATTTTTCATTTAGATTTAATTGATCAATATGCATATTTTCTTATTGGAAATATTCCATATTGTGATTTTGATAGGCATCAAGAATGTCACCTATATCCAAGACATTTTCCCTTTCTTTTCATGGAAGATACTTTTAAAGTTATTAGCTTTTGATTGTATTTTGATTCGTGTGGATAAATTATGTAGATATTTGGGAGAAGTGGCCAAGGGATTCATTTTTAGTTTTTCTAAAGCTATACTAGTTTTATGTGTTAGAATTTTGTTGTATTTATTGTTTAATACTTCTACTTTCTTTTTCATCTCCAAATGATTTTGATTTTTTTCAGCTTTTACTGACAAACATTTGGATTGTAGATCTAATAATTTAGAATCACATTCTCTGATTTTTTTATACCAAGTTAGGGTTGTACCATATAAATAAACTTTTGATGAGTCCCATATCATTATTTTATTTATCTCTGTGGTATAATTAATATCTAAGAAGAACTGTAATTCAGATAATAACCACAGTCTGAACTCTTTAATTTTAGTTATATATGCTGGAATTCTGGAGTTAAAGATTAATGGTTTGTACCCATTTTGAAGCTTTAGTATTAATGAATTGTGGTCTGAAAAGGGGCAGGGAGTAACTGAGAAATTAATATTTTAGAGTGTAAGTCATGGGCTGCAAATATTTTATCTATTCTTGTTTGGGTACCAAATCTGTGATCTTGATGGGAAAACAAAGATTTATCTTCTTTAAATTTGAAAGTATGTACAAGATGAAATGATTCCACCCACTTGTTTAAAGCTTTTGATAAAGCAGATGAACATAGCGGTCTTTTATTTGTAGTTTCAGAAATATCAAATATACAGTTAAAATCTCCTCCTAATATTAAGTTGTGTTTATAATTATTGGAAATGAAATCCAAGTGTTTTTAACAGTTCTTGTTCCAATGCCTGGGAACCAGTAGAGATTGGCTAGGGGTCCATATTCTGTTATTATATTTAACTACTACTAATGCCATAAGGCCTTTTTTATCTTCATACTTATAAATGATTTCTGGGTTAATCACATTTGTTTTCCATAAAATTGTTACCCTTTTTGTCTTTGTCTTATAAGTGGATTGCACCAATATCATATATTCCTTAGGATTCCATTTGCAATTGTCATTTATTTTGAAATGAGTTTCTTGACGGAAGACAATTTGTGCCTTGTTCAGTTTTAAATATTTCAGTACATTTGATCTCTTGCTAGGATTGTTTAAGCCATTGGTATTTAAAGATAATAACGTTAAATCCATCTTAGGTTATTTAGACTATGTATTTTTTGTTTTATTGTGACTATTAAACATTTTCCTCTGATAACTGTAAAGTATATGTTTGAGGTTTTAAAGGAAATTATCAGTTTTATACTTTAAGTGTTTACCAATAAAGTAATATTTTGGTCAGACATACTAAAAATGTTTTTGTGAAATAACAAATTTAAATGAATAAATGTTAACAAAACTAAGATCCACACTAGCCATGTAATAAAAATTATTCCTAATATGATGGATAAACCTAAGTCCATCAGATTATCTCTCATACCTTGACAATTCAGAACATCTGAGCTGCTTAAATTGAATTATCATATGGAAAAAATGTGTAATAGGAATAAGCAATATTTATATTATTTTGAACATATATAGTACTATTGTAGATTAGACAGAATTCCAATACAATATAAATGTCTACTTATTGTATAAGCAATTAATATGTACATGAAAGATAGATGACAAGCAATTCATAGTGAAGTAGGATATATCATATATAAAACCTCAGTAAAAGATTAGAGCACACAGTTATTTAACATATTCACCCTTATTGAGGAAGTCTTTCAAAACTTATTACTTAATATAAATAGATGGCAATAATATTTATACCTAATGTTTATAATACAATGTATTTTACTGGATATATCAGCAGTTATATTTCATTGTTTGCCAGAATTTAAGTAATCACTTTGTTGCTAACTTACTTAAAGCATCATGTTTGCTTTATGTGAACATTGATGATAGTTAGTGCATTTTAATTATCAGTGCATCCCTCTTCCACCCATTTCCTACACATAAGGATTTTCATGGCTGTCATTTCTTATTATAAAATGAGTGAAATTATAGGTTAAAAACAACAAATTCACTTATTGTGATTAATGATTACAAGTTCCCTTTCCATATTCATAAATTGCCATTTTATGGCATATACTGAAATGTTTTAGATTTAAATGGCAACATTCTATTTTTTATAATCAGCAAAGGTTAAACTGAGTGATTATTGTCAATGTAATACTATTTGTTCTGAATGTGATTGTTACATTCTGTGACATTCCTAGTTCAGGCTTCTATTGTTTCCCTTGAACAACTTTGTCAGTTTGATGTCATGTATAAAACATTAGTTACCTTGGTAACAGCTTAGGTATTATGTATGGTCAGGATGGGTTACAAAACCACAATTCAAGTTAAAGCAATTATATGACTTGTTATGCACAATTACTTATATGAGATATCATCATGCTTCCCCTTGATGTTCAATATAGTGCATGTCATTTATGACAAATTAAAACAGCAGTGTTATTATACACAAGCCCATGTTATTAAACTGAGGGTCTATTGTCAATTTAATACTATTTGTTCAGAATATGATTTTTACATAATTTTATATTTTTTGAAGGGGAATTATTCAAATGAATAAAGGAGTGGCTATGGGCATTGCCTGCACCCTGGTATATGCTAATTTGGTGCTGTTAGACTGGGAAAGATCATTCTTGTTCAACAATGAAATTTTTAAGTACATTAATCTGTAATTTAGGTTCCTAGATAACATATATATTCTTTGGGAGGGACCTGTAACATTTATTGATGATTTTATGGTATATTTGAAAAACACCATAGAGATTTACCTCACACTTTGACAGGACCAGTATAAACTATTTGGATACATTGATTACCCTGGCTGATAGTTTTAAGTCCAAGATTTTTTTAGGAAACTTACATTTTGCAACACTTATCTGTACTTTTCAAGTTGCCACCCCTTTTTTTCAGAAAAAAAGTTTAGTTAAAGGTCAATGTAGTAGGGTGGCTAGGATGACCTCTAGTAAAGATGTGATAGTTTGTGAGCTGGAAGTTGTTTCCAGAATGCTTATTTCAAGGGGATACCCAAAAGAATTAGTTCATGATATTGTGGGGGAGTTTTTTATTGGAATGGGGAAGAAAATGTAAACCCCTATTAGGTGAGGGACTTCCAAATAAGGACAAGGCACAATTTCTAGTTTTAGAGTCCCCCTTGAATAAGTTTGAACGTGGTATGGTTTTAGAATACAACAAATGCAGTAAATATATCAAATGTATAGTGAATAATAATTGGAACATTTTTAAGCAGAACTAAACATTTCCAGTCTGATGGGAAGGGAACCTTTATTTATTTATAAAACCACACATAATGTCAAAAATACTGTTGAGACAGACCAGAATGCTGATAGGCAGTTTATTCAGATGTCAAAGTGTGGGTTTTGCAAACGATGTTTATATGGTCTTGCGGTAGAAACTTTGAATCTTGAAAACGCAGGAACCATGGTACATTTTTACAAGGGAAATTGTCAAGCCAAGGCAAAGTGCTTGACCTGCCTTGCATTTTATGTAGGGCAAACATAAAGAAGTTTATGTAAAATAATTTATGTGCACAATTATGATATAAAGAACAAGAATGACAACAATGCCCTGTACAAGCACTCCATAAGTTGTATGCAGTTTGACAGGTTTCACTTTGGGATTCTTGAAAAAGTAACCCCCAATGACAGGGGAGGGGAATGGTAAATTAGACTTCAGCATAAAGAGCTTTTGTGGCAACATAGGCTAAATTCCCTTAATTTTCCAGGACTTAATGAATATATTTCCCTTCAACCATTACTTAAAATTAATGCAGTGAAATTGCTTTTTTAATATGCATATTTATTAAACAATTTTTAGGTAAAAGTGTTTTTTATTTAAAGAAAAAGTTTTAGTGTATATTAGTATGAACTTATTATTACCTTATTATTTATTGCTCTTCTTATTTTAGGCATAGTTCTTTAAGATTTTGTTGATGGATTTACTTATTTATTTTAGTTTACATTTGTTTACCAGGGAAGTCCAACTGTGTTGTTGACCCATTTTCAGCAGAGGCCCAGGGAGAAAAATTACACAGTATTATGACAAATACAAACATTTTACAATTTTAACAGTGATACAGACATTATGAGCATTTTTCATAAGTCAGTTACGTGCAGTAGTTACAGAAATACAAGGATGATAAATTACAAAAAAAAGTAAAAAAAAATGCTCTGGTAAAGAAGCTATAGAGTGGATAAGTTATGACATAACTTGAGGTAGGCTTACAAGTGAAAAGCATAACACAGAGACAGAAAAGAGGAAGCAAAAAAGCTTTACATCTACAGAGTGGGTAGTAAAAATAGAGCTATATAACTGGAAAAAATGAGGTATTGCAATGGCAGAGAAACATTATAAAGGGATAGGAAGGGAGGGAGTTTGACTTATTATTCTTAATTATTCTTAACAAGCTAAACTTGTATTTAAAAGCAACTGAAAGAATGGGGTGGTTTTATTTTGATGAAGTCATTGTATAGGACAAAAGTTCTCAATGAACACCATTTTTCTCCAAAATTATTTTTGCGTGAATTGTATACCTGGAGACTACCTTTTCCACTGTTATCCTATACTTGGTTTTAGTTCAGGTAAAAATGTTTTAGCTACCTGGTTTGGTTATTAAGAAGTGTAACTATCTAGCAAAACTTGTAAATGCCTAACTGGCCAGGTCATAGCTGAATATGGCTGGTGGACCAACCCATCCACCTGGTCAACAAAGCTAATGAAGAGTAATTATACAATGAAGAATAATTACTATGCCAAAATGTGCACACTGAGAAACAAATCAGCCTGCTCATTGTAAATTGAACATTAACATTAGAAACAAGTACTGGTATTTCTTCAGCTCTGTCATTATGTACATGAAAACAAATAAAATATCAGTAATGCTGGTCAGTCCTATTTCAACTGGGACAGTGTTAAGATGTTTTTGAAAGTTTATACACAGTGCTGCGGTAGTGTTGTCGCCTCACAGTTACACGTTGCCCATTTGATTCTCAGTTAGAGTGTCTTCTGTGTGGCAACATGCGTGAATTGGCGTTCCATCATTGAAGATTGTGCGTTAGGCCCGGCAAGCCAGTACATAAAAATCTACTGACAATCATTAGCGGATGGGAGTTCCGCTGTGGCGACCCCTAACCGGGAAAAGCTGAAAGACACAAACAAACATACACAGTGTCTATACTTTCCACTTTACTATTTCTTCAACTAAGCCATGACAGAAACATCAGATAATATGACTCCAGCCCACTTATCTGCACAGGTGAATGAATATAAAGAAGCCTTACCAGTGTTTTTCTCCTTGTAAATACTTTCTTTTCAAGTGACTTGGTTGTTTAAAATAAAAAAAAAACAGATAGAGCTTTAGTACAGACTTAAATGTGCAGTACACATCCTAGATGCCTAAAGCCAGGAACTGGTGGAAAAGCACTCAGTAAATTTGCACAAGTATATTATTTAGAAAAGGTAAGCTTTTTTTCTCAAACAATATTATTGTATAATGGCAATAATTCAGTCCTGTGCTTAGGTAAAGTAGGATTTACCCACACCCAGTCATGGATTGTTGCTAAAATAAATTACTTAAGAGTAAAGTATATAGTATGGAAAAAACAGCTGGCTAATGAAAGAAAAGTATATTAGTGCAGCCTGACTCCCTTCACTAGTGAAAATGACGCAGTGTTTGCCAACATATAGTTAAGTAATTCTCAGAACGTCACAACTAAAAGGTCACTGGGATGATATAATCAATGTAAAACTTGGAGAAGAGCGAGAGCTTGAATATTACGTTTCAGCTAACTTTCTGCCTTTTCTGTTCTGAGTTTCTGTGATTTCACAGTTAGAATAATCTGTGGCATGGGGCTTACCCTCCCATTTGGAAGTATGACTGTGGGACTTTTCCCCCTGTAAAGAAGTTTATTTATGTTTTACAACTTGGGGTGTGCTGCTATTTTGAGTTATGACCTCCCAAGATTTTAGATATTTTAGGGGGATGATTAATTGCTTTTTGACAGAACTAGACCACAATTGTTCATAGTAAATGAGTTACTCAGTTGTATTGTTTGTAATTAGTCATTCTTCACAGCCAACATTGTTCAAGACAACAGAACAGGTAAAGTCAGATGCTGACTGACCCACAGGTGATAGGTATAGTCTAGCTTACAAAGGTGTATACAATTAGTGGTTTTCTTTGCAAATTCATCTCCTTAATGCTATCAGCATATATATATATATATATATATATATATATATATATATATATATATATATATATATGTGTGTGTGTGTGTGTATATACATATATATATATATATATATATATATATATATATATATATATGTGTATGTATATATATATATATATATATATATATATATATATATATATATATATATATATATATATCTACTTCATATGTTCGACAGTTCAAAATGCCAAATTTCACATGGCCGAGAGCATATGACTGACATTTGAAATGTCGAACATATGAAAAACAAAAGTAAAAACAAACACTTACCTAAACACTGCTAGCAAGTCCGCCCCCCCCCCCCCGTAACTTAAATATACCAACTCCAAGATTGCACTACAGTGCAGGAATGGAAATCTTAGTTTACTGCCATTGCAGATGGGAGGCCTTCCTCTGTGCAGCGACACTATCTCATACTCTTATTTATTACTCATATAACCACAACTGGAGTCAGCAATCTTACATATATAGGATACATAGTAAAAGGCATGCAATCTGCTGCTGGAAATCTTTTAACTGGAAAACCAGTGGCTAGCTTATTGCCCTATGAAACGTCTTTTTCATTTGTCAGTGTGCATCACTGGGTGCTAGAAGGATGAGGCTGATGTCAAATTCTAAGAACAGTTTTTGCAGTATTTATAGTGCTTATCTCAACTACATGGTGGTGCAGTTCACACATTTTGATTAGCATTTACCGACATTATTTCTCTATATTTCTGATTCCAATATGAAAAACAAACATCTCTTCTTGTTTGTAGAATAAGTTGTCGGTGAGCACTCTGATTCATGTAATATTATAGTCATTGGTACTCAGCTAAAATGAGTGACAGATGCCATAGTCCTTATTCTTTTGGGTGCTCTACAATCCCATAGAAGAGTGCTTTCTAATAGCATATAAGGGTTTACACAGTCTGCTCTTTCTTCTACTTTTCAGATGAGCTGATGCTCTTCCTTCACCAACAGGTTATTTATTCCTCTCAGTGAAATAATTTGATTATACATGCCAGATGTATTCTTGGATATTGGCACTGTTTCTAATACTACCAACTCTTTAAGTTGCTGTTCCTGTCACTTACCACCTTTCCTGCAAAAAAAAAAAACACACTTTGTAGATCTCCTGAGCTTTCCATCTTAATTCTTCAGACAGACTCATCTTATTGTCAGGTTTCTGTTTTTTAAAAATGTGCATCCACTTCAACTCTTTGGGTTGCCTTCTACGCTGTTAAGATAATTTTACGTCTCCAGTAATTAATGAATCGCGACTTATTCACTTCTTTGTTCTGGGTTGCTGACTAATACGAGAATGTTTTTGCATATCACTCTTATTATAATCCTAGATATTCAATTCTTTGCATCTCCAGCATAGCACATTGTTTTTTTTCATTACTTTACTATTAAATTAGAAGTATTCCATCTTTTTTCATTTGGCAGTAGCCAAGTTTAATCACAAATTAATTCATTTGAAACTAGTAAAAGAGCTCATTTAACAGTTCATATAATTGCATTTTACTTTACAGAGTAACACCTCGCCTTACTTTTGAGACATACTCCTTTGGAGGAAGCACCACTGCTTATAATGGAACCATGTCAGGTGAGCAACAATTGTATCACAGAATGCCGATCAATTAAAAAAAAAAATGGCCAAAACAACTTTTGGAAAACATTAGGAAATATTCTTTTAGCAGGGGCAAGCACCCCTGCACCATCCATGTGGGAGAACTCTTACAACCCCCAAAATTAAATATACCTACTCTGAGGTTGTGCAACAGTGGAGCAAAAAGAGAACTGCATTGTTGGTGAAAACCGTTTTACCCAAATTTTCTCAGTCTTTTGGAACTCACTGAAAGTGTTATTGATCACCTGATCTGCACCATGTAGAGCATGTGATCACATGGTCTTCCACTGAAAACTAAGTATTTTTATAACCTTCTTTGCGTGTTTAAACTGTTTGCAACTGTTTTGCTGCCTACTTTAAACTGTTTTTGTTGTTTGTGACTGTGTTTTCTGCACTGTCTATTTACAGTATTTGAACAATTTATGGCATAGGCTAGATTGACTTGCTGAATCTAGGCTGTTTTGCATTTTCTGATTACTAAGGCCAGCCATCTTACATTAAGAGGGACCTCCTGCACCCTTATGGTAGAAGAATGTAGTCAAGGATACATCTGGGTTGGGATTGTTGGAACAAGGCTCAGTCTTGGGCTTTCTTATTGGTTGGACTGTTTGAAAATTGTTTTACTTAGCTGATATTTAAACACAGCATTTGCATGTAGCTGTGCACCATGCAACAGGGGTTAGCACTACTGTGCATAGACACAAATGCTTAAAAAGTCAAATTTTCCCAAGATAACTGCTAGGGAACCTTCCTAAACTTCCCTGCTTCTCAGCGCACAATGCAGTTGTGCACTGCTGTGCAGAGAGCAACCCAGCTGTGCTGTTTGAGGTGCTGGTGCTGGTTTCTACCCCTTAACCTCCAACAGATTAGCTGATTTTACTAGTTCTACAACAAAACCTAGTCCGTCTAGCCCACACTCCACCACTTATTACAGAGTACACCTGTCATAATGAAAGGTCAGTTTCCCACCATTTCTCCAGCCAGCCTGATTGAAATGGACATCCTGAGGCAATGTAGCAATTGCCTCATGTATAAAGACAACCTACTACTCCTAAAACATACAAATACAATATGTATGAGATGTATCTATACTATGAATTTGGAATCAATGCTCTCTCTCTCTCTCAAGCAAGGAGAAACCAAATATCAATCAGGTTGTCAACACCCACACTCCACCTTCCACACATGCCAAGCACACAACACATAAATTCACATATGTGACGGCATTCACTAGAAATACACCAAAAGAGCAAACACCTCCCACATGCAAACCTTCTGCATACAATACAGTCCCAACAGCACCCACTACAAATAATAACATACGCATCAGTGTCTCACGCAATAAGCCCCAAAGGCAAAATATGTATAAACCAAATGTTTTGGTCATAGTTGACTCCATAGTAAGACACACAGATGTCCCCCCGCACTAGGCTGGACAAGGAGAAAGTCATGGCCAGCTACCTGTCTGGTGCCAGGATCCACCAAATCACACTTGAACTCAAGTCTCTTAACAAGTTTGTCATAGTCCATGTTGTAATGAATCACTTGAGATGTACCTCACTAAACTATATGAAGAGAGATATAACGCAGCTTTCAGATTATGTGTCCCAGGCAGATATGTCCCTAGCCCTAAGCAACATATTTCCCTCACGCAGGATGATGCAAAAATACAAACAAACAATGACCGACTTCAGCAATTGGCTTAGCTTCTGGTGTCAATCCAGGGAGCTCCAGTATCTGACAGCCTGGGATGATAAGATTGGCAGACCACGCTGCTTTGACAGAGATGGCCTTCACCAGTTGCCTCTAGGCTTTAGGATGCTGGCAAAGGTACTTGCCTCCCCCATAGTGCCTTTTTTAGGCAATATTATAAGAACAAAATTCCTGACGTAAAAATATCCTCCAGAAACAAACTCTGGGTTATGCTGCTTAATGCTAGGAGTCTAAACCTGAAACTGTACTCACTTGAAGCAGTTCTCATCCTGGAAGATGCCGAGGTCTGCAGTCACAGAGACATGGTTCAAGACTCCGAGAGTACTCCGGCCATGCAGGGCTACAATGCCTTCTACACATTTAGACCACACAATGAGCATGAAACACCAAGGGAGGAGGAATATCCATCTTCATTAAAGACATATACACCTCTAGACTGGTTAATCAGTATGACTCCCTAGAGTTACTCCATGTCCAACTAACTGTAGGAACCCCCCCCCCAGTTATTGTTAGCTATAGGTCCCCCAAACATGAACCGCAAAAACCACTCAGCCTACCTGGACTTACTTGAGTACCCTAGTCATGGGTGACTTTAACTATCTTCCATTGATTGGGTAATATATATGAGCACAAATACACTCACTCAAAGGTAATTGGACTTTGTTAACACAAATGCTGCAGAGCAGATAGTCAGCACCTCCACAAGGGGCTCTAACATCCTTGACATAGTGCTCACCAACATGGGAAATCACTGTACCACTCCATGTGTGGGGCCCTTCCCTGTAAAGTTCAATCAAAAATTGGTCTCATTCAAAGTAACGATCGAACATGACCCACCCTCTGGCACAAAAAGGTTAAAAAATTTCTCCAAAGCAAACTATAGCCTACTGAGTTATGTCATCAATAGATTCAGACCCCCCTGCCAACCATGACAGCAATAACCACTATACTGAGGTGTACACATATGTACTGTATAAACATCTATATAAATGTATAGACTCAGCTGTACCAAAACAGATCAAATCAAGACCCTCACGAAAAGATAAGCCAACCTGATGGACATCAAGCATAATTAGTTATACAATAAGAGAAAGAAACTGCTGTCAAAAAATGAGACAGGATGGTCCCAGCAAAGGAAGAACTCCCTCCAAAGCATACAAGCAGATTAGACATCTTGTAAAGTCCTCTAAAGCCTAAGGGGGTGAATCCATTGACCCTGGGAACTATAGACCCATTAGCCTGACCAGCCTTATCCGCAAGGCCATGGAACAAATCATCATGGACCTTATTAACAAAGATATGGGAAATCTCCAAATTCTCGACCCCCCAGTTTGGCTTTGTCAAGGGGTGGTCATACCTGTTAAACTTGGTGGACTTCTTTGAAACAGTCGCCAAAGCCCTAGAGGAGGGCAAATCTGTGCATACAGCCTACCTACACTTAGCCAAGGCCTTTGATGCAATTCCACACTCAGGTATCATTGATAAACTCACCCAGCTTGGTATCAACCCATATATTTTCAGGTGGATTCCAAAGTGGCTTACTGATAGAACTCATACGGTCAAAATAGGGGATTCCACCTCCTCCAGCAGACCTGTAACCAGTGGTGTTCCACAGGGATTGGTTCTGGGACCCCTACTGTTCAGAATCTACTTCTCTGAAGTACAGACTAAAACTAAAGGACTGTGACTGACAAAGTTTGCTGAAGACTGGGAGCAATCCTTAAAACCACTAGTGATCTCAACATCCTCCAAGAAGGTCTTATGCAGACTATTGACTGGTGCCAAAGTCATGGCCTTAAACCTAATACAAAAAATGCATTATCATTGCCTTCTGCAAGGGTGATGTTCCTGCAAACTATCACATCAACAGCAATACCCTAAGCACACAGTCAGTGGTGAGAGATCTGGAAACACATGTTGACAACAACCTTAACTTCAATCACCATGTCTCCACAGTGGTAAGAATGACATTTTATATTGCTCATCTCATACGTAAGGGCATTGCCTCCAGATAACCCTCCTGTACTCCTCCCTCACTAGGTCAATAATAGCGTACAACAATCCCTTTGTTATGTTCCTTTCCAAACACTTGCAGCAAATGGAGAGAATACAAAGGTTCCTTACAAAGAAAATTCACAGTCTTCAAGATCTGTCTTATGTGGACAGACTAAAATTATTGTTGCTTTACTCTGTGTCATACAGACTGCTTAGAGGTGACCTGTGCCTTGCATACAGATCAATCTCTAACCCAGCCCCAATGCTAATGATGCACATTCGCAAGTCAAATGGCACATGGGTCCTTCGCTCAAAGGACCTTAACCTGGTATGTGACATCAACAGAACTTGCTGGAGAGAGATTTGTCTCACAGAGATTGCCCTGCCTTTGGAACAAGCTTCCTATTCATGTTATACAAAGCCCCTCATTGGCCCTATTTAAAAGTAATTTGGATGGTTGGAAGTGTAACCAGAAATTCACTCCAGGAGTTCTACCTGTGTCCCCCTTGGACAGGGACAACTAGGTGCTGATTTTAGTGTTTGATTAAACAGACACCCTTGAGAACATGAGTTGAAGTTGGCTAGGCTTGTAAGGGTCCTAGGACATCAGCCTAGTAACCTCCTATAATCCTATGATCCTATAAATTAGCATCCCTAGTTAAGGTAAATCACAAAACGTTCTTTAGCTACATCCAAAATCTAAAAGAGAAGGCCCAGCTTTGAGCAGAACTAGCTGTGGATAGTACCAGTTATACTGAACCTGAGGACATCGCCAACTTGTTAGAGGACAGGTTTGGTGAAAACTTCACCCCTCATGTCCCCACCACTCATACCCCATAACATACTTGACACCAGTCCTATGCCAAGTATTTCCAGACAGCACATCATAGCCACACTCTCCAAAGCCAAAAACACAACCTCTATGGGACCAGACAACATCCCAAGCTGCCTATTAAATGGTTTAAAACAGGAGTTAGAAGAACCACTAAGCATGGTCTTCAGTCTCAGTCTAAGCACTGGCTATTTCCCAGCTAAGTGGAAAACAGCAACTGTGATCTCCTTGCACAAAAGGGGTCCCTCAACCGACCTCAGGAACTATAGACACATAAGTCTAACCATCCTTATCTGCAAGGCCATGGAGAGAATCAGCATGGATGGGCCACCTTCAAACTCTTGACCCAACACAGTTTGTCTGTGTTAAGGGCAGATCTTACCTGCTAATCCTTGTGGACTTCTTTTACAATACCACCAAGGCCCTGAGTGAAGGCAAAACAGTCCACACTGTTTCAACCTAGCCAAGGCCTTTGGCACAATCCCTCACTCAGGCATCCCTTACGCCACTAGATGGGCTGCCAACTGGCTCATAACAGAACACATACAGTCAGAATTGGGGATGCAAACTCTATTAGCAGACCCGTTACCAGTGGTTTTCCACAAGGATCTGTGCTAGGTCTCGTACTGTTTGGTATCTATTTTTCAGAAGTCCAGGTGAAAATAGATGACCTCTGCCTTACCATGTTTGCTGATGACTGCAAACTGGGTGCAATCATTGAATCCCCTAAAGATGTCAACATACTACAAAATCGGCTTACTCAGACAAATGATTGGTGTCAAAGTCACAAACAAGCTAAAGTAAAAAAAAATTATCATCCCCTTAGGCAAAGGAGAAACCCCTGCTAATTACAACATTAAAGCCCCTAAGTTCAAACTCAGTGGTGAGAGATTTAGGAATGCAAGTTGATAGCAGCCTTAATTTTGATCATCAGGTTTCTACAGTAGTAATGAAGGCCTTCTATGTAGCATACCTCATAAGCAAGGGTAAAGCATCCAAAGCTAAGGAGGTTATAACTCCCCTGTACTCGGCTCTCATCAGACCAGTAATAGAGTACAATACTCCCTTCTGTTTTACCTCACCAGACATCTGCAGTAACTGGAGAGACCTCAGAGGTTTCAAATCAAGAAACTTCAGGACCTACAACACATGACCTACACGGACAGACTGAATGCCCAATCACTTTACAGTGTATCATATAGACTACTTAGAGACGACTTTTGCCTGGCCTGCAGAGCAGTCTCAGACCCTGCCTTGATGAAGCTGCTGCAAATCTGCAAATCCAATGGGACAAGATTCATGCACTCTAGGGATCTTAACCTAGCCTGTGATATTAGCAGGACACGCTGGAGAGACAGCTATGTCTCCCAGAGGTTGCCACTCCTCTGGAACAAACTCCCAATTCATGTAAAACAAAGCTCCTCAATGACCCCATTTAAGTGTAACCTGGACAATTGGATGGGAATCTGTAAATTTACACCAGGGGTTTTACCTAGGTCCTGTTAGATAGGGGCAGCCTGTGCTGATCTTAGATTCGCTCGCAAACATAGACTATCTAACTTGGTCCATAAGGGAACAAAGGTATAACACGGCTTGGCTTGTAGAGACCTTAGGACCAATAGCCAAGTAACCTTCTATGCTCCTATGGTCCAGTTTAAGAGTCAACACAGCTTAAATATGTTTCACTCATAGAACCTAAAGACCCAACAAATCATGTCTGAACTCCACAACTACCTCTTGTATATTTGCAGATCTCACAGAAGGAATAGCTCATCTGATCAAGTCACTTTTCAATAAACTACATATCAATGAACCCTTATTTACTCTAAAGTTTTAAATCCTCGGGCTAGGTTAATATAGTCTTTAGGTATCAATGTGTCTGACATCATCTATTTGTGGTTCACTTCCCGTAATTATACTTCAGACTTTCAAAAATATAATTCAGCTTAGTAAGTTTTCTCTAATTCCAAACTTTAACATTAATGAACTATGTAAAAGAAATTGATTGACCAGTGGCATTTGCATTGTTGAATAGGTCCTGTACGTATACATAAAAAAAGTTTTGAAAAACACAGACCGTGGAGCACCATGCTTTGAAGGATCTGGTAAAGGCAGTCTCCATAAATGCCGGCTGCTTCATTCAGTTCATCTCGTGTCATAGCACAAAGTTGCATACCGTCAATGTCAAATTGTGAGAATGGAATGTAACTGGCATCCAGCTTGTAGCGATCACAGCAATACTGCAGCCATTCCCAGACATGGTGTTTGGACCAGTATTCTGGGCGAACAGACATCCAGAAAGAATTAAAATCTAGAAAATAAGGACAGCAATGTTAGCATCAAAAAGAAAAGTCTTCCTTTTAGAATTTACTTGTCTGGCAGAAAATGTTATGTGTTTTTCAGAATGGCAACCAAGCTTAGTGAAGCTATTGTGATCAAGAACAGACTGAGCAAAGCAAGGTACAATTGTATTTTGCAGCTGACTATGAATGAATGTATGAAATTATGTGTGATATTAAAAACACGTGAGTAAGTTGACCTAATTTTGCTCATGAATCTGTGACAAATTCAAAAAAGTAATGGGAGACAAAAATCAGCAATGAGTTTTAAATATTACTTAATTCACTTAAAAAAGTTATATATATATAAAACAGTAGGTTTTGCTTTTCTTCAACATGTATTATCTAAATAATAAAAAGTATGAAACTTTAATGTCTGACATTGACTAACTGTAATCCTCTGAGTTTTAACAGGAAATCAAATATTTTGCAACAGACATGGCAAATATGAAGCAAAATTGGTGACAGTTCATAAGTTCATAGGTAAGTACTAGGCTATCTGCCCAAGGGCATTTATAAGCCTAGCCAGAATGTGTTGGCCTTTGCCACCCCCTTAGATTAGTTCCCTGTGCCTCTGTCCAGCAGAGCCATTAGTTCCCTGTGCCACTGTCCAGCAGAGCCACTGCAGTGACCCGGGGTAAATTTTCTGTTTCCCATCCACCCTTCAAGGTTTGTCTTGAAGAATGTTAGTGAGGGGCTCTGTCTGATCTATATTGGAATCCTGTTCCAAAGCATGGGGAGTCTCTGGGACAGGAATCTATCCCTCCAGCATGTCCTATTTATCGTTGTGGTGAGGTTTATATCTCTAGAGCATGTGGCTCTCCGGGATTAGTTTTTTTTTTTTTTTTTTTAGGTGGAGCATGTTCATCAATTCTGGGTTGGACAAGGCCTTGTATGTCAGGCAGAGATCACCTCTGAGTAAGGTATATGCAACCGAGTACAGCTGGAGTTTCTTGAGTCGGTCTGCATAGGGCATCTGTTTGAGGCCAGTAATCCTCTTGGTGAAGTACTTTTGTGGTCTTTCCAGCTGTTGCAGGTGTCTTATAAGGTACATCCCAAATGGGGTATTGTATTCTATGATGGGTCTAATGAGTGATGAGTAGAGAGGCACAATAACCTCTTTTGTTCTAGATGCAAACCCTTTTGTGATTAGGTGGGCCACATAGAAGGATTTTCTAACCACCTTGGCAATATGATTATCAAAGGAGAGATTACTATCTACTTGGGTCCCCAGATCCCTTATTACATTTTCTGTATTTAGGGGATGACCACCTATATGGTAGTTCACGGGTACTCTATTTTTTCCAAAGGGGATGACTATGCACTTTTTGGCATTTAGCTTGAGGATATGATTTTGACACCAGGTATCCGCCTCAGTGAGACCCTTCTGGAGGGTGTCTGTATCAGCCGGAGAATCAATTATGGCCCCTAGTTTGCAGTCGTCTGTGAACTTGGTCAGCCATAGTCCTCCTATGCATGCCTGTACCTCTGAGAAGTATATACCAAACAGGAGGGGTCCTAGGACTAAGCCCTGGGTGACGCCACTTGTAACCAGTTTAGAGTCGGACGTAGAGCCTGCAACTCTCACCATGTGGGTTCTATCCATGAGCCAGTTGGCAACCCATCTCGTGATGTAGAGGTTTATGTTCAAGCTGGTGAGCTTGTCTATAATACTAGAATGGGGAATGGTGTCAAAAGCCCTTGCGACATCTAGGTAGGCTGTGTGGACCTCCTTTCCCTCGTCTAATGCCTTGGTAACTGTCTCAAAGAAGTCCACCAAGTTTAGGAGGCATGATCTGCCCTTAACAAAGCCAAACTGGGTAGGGTCCAAGGCTTGGAGGTTCCCAATGTCTCTGTTAATGAGTTCCATGATGATGCGCTCCATAGCCTTGAAGACCAGGCTAGTCAGGCTTATAGGGCAATAGTTCCCGGGGTCCGTTGTGGCTCCACCTTTGTGGAGAGGGATAACTGTTGCTGTGCACCACTCTGTGGGTACGTAGCCTGTAGAGAGGCTGAATTTGAACAGTGTGTTTAGGTGAGGGATTAGTTCATTTTGGAGCTCTTGTAAGACACAGCCTGGGACACCGTCCGGTCCCATTGAAGCTGTGTTTTTGGCTTTGGATGGGGCTGTTTTAACCTGTGTGTCAGTGATTGACGGGGCCCTACATTCTTCTGGTATGGTTATGGGCCCTTTAGGGAGTGAGAGGGGGGTGAAGTTTGCACTAAACCTGTCTGCCAGAATGTTGGCAATATCAGTCGGTTCAGTGTATTTTGTGCCATACTGCACTAACTCAGCAGATCTGAGAGTTTCCACTTAGGTTCTTGACATAGCTAAAGAATGCTTTGTGGTTATCTTTGAAGTGAATGGCAATTTTTCTTTCGAAACTAGCCTTGGATGATTTAATGAGGGATCATAGTTTCTTGCTAATACTGATCAGGGATGTCTTTCCTTTTTGGGATTTTACTCTTTTCTGTACTAGTTTCCTCCTACTGTTGTATAGCTTGTTTATGGCAGGGGTCCACCAGACTGGTTTCCTTTTCTTGGAGGAGTGAGTCTTGGTTTTACATGGGATAGCATGATCCATGCATTCCTGCAGATGCTCATAGAATGCCTTTGTAAAGGTTTCAGCAGCTTGGACAGCATTGTCCTTTAGCATGGGGGCTGTGAACCTTTCCACCTCCGTCTTAAGTAATGTGAAGTTTGCTTTTGAAAAGTTTTTCACGGTGGTTTCCTTGATTGGGGGGTGGGGGCAGAATGTGGATATCCAGAGTGATTAGTCTATGGTCTGATCTAACCAGTGTGGGGTTGACCTCCAGTGTGGAACACCAGTCGCCCATGTTGGTGATGACCAGGTCCAATATGTTGTTCCCTCTGGTGGGGGTGTTGACCAGTTGATCTATTCGAGTTTATAAATTCTAGGAAGCATTGGGCAAGGGAGTTAGTACTTGAGTAGTTCTCCCAGTTTATTTTTGGGTAATTGAAATCACCCAGTATTAGGGTGTTTGGTAGGACCTTCATATTTCCCAGTGTCTCCAGAAATGCGGAATGGGGGTCCTGGGTTATGATGGGTGATCTATAGCAAGCTACAATTTGGATTGCAGTTTTGCCCATTGTTAGTTGCACATGGATGATCTCTGATGCATTGTGCTGCGCCACTAACCTGGAGGTGTGGGTATCCTTGATGAATATGGATACACCTCCGCCTTTTGTGTTTCAGTCCTGGTTCTGTGGCTGAAAGGTATGGTATGAGTTATAGCCTAGTAGTGCTGGGGTGCTCTTAGAAGCCTTAAACCAGGTTTCTGTTACTGCACAGATGTCAATGTTCTCCATACTGAGGGGTGCCTCGAGTGCGTGCATTTTGAGGTTTAGACTCAGTTTTTGCTTACTTGTGCTATTTATGGTGGCGGGTTTGTTTTTTGAGCCTTGCCTAAAAAAGGCACTATGGGGGCGGCAAAAGCCTTGGCCAGTATTCAAAAGCCTAAGGGTGACAGATGCAAGCCATCTCTTGCGAAGCAATGTGGCTTGTTGAGCATGTCATCCCAGGTGGACAGATACTGGATCCCCTTTGAATGACACCAGAAACTTAGCCAATTGTTGAAATCGATCATTTTTTCTTTATACTGTGGCATCATTCTTGGTGAGGGCAGGATGCTACTCAGGGTCAGGGTCATAGCGGCCTGGGCTACATGATCAGAGTGCTCTTCCATGTCTCTTTTCCTGTAGTCCAGGGAGGTACGTCTGAGGTCATTCACACCAGCATGGACAATGACAGAGTCGTATTTGTACTTGTTCTGGAGTGACCTGAGTGCTTGTGTTATGTGGCAGATTCTGGTACCCGACAGGCAACTAACTGTAACCTTCTCCTTGTCCAGCCTAGTTAGTGGGACATCAGTGTGCCTGACTATAGAGTTGCCTATTACTAGTGTGTTGAGTATGTTATTTTGCCTTAAGGGCTGTGATTGCATGGCATACTGATTATATGAAGTATGTGTTTCATGGTTGGTGGTGGGGTATGGAGGTTGCTTGGATGTCTGCTTTGGAGGTCTCTGTCGCTTTTGCAGATTTTTATTTAGAGCCTCCGAGTATGTTTTCATGTATTCATGTGTGTTATTTGCCGGTGTTGGTTTATTAGGTCTATGTGAGACGGTAGTGTGTTGCAAGTATTACCCTTCTCCTCTTGACTGTCAGTTCCAGTCTTGGGTTGAGAGAGCTTTGCCTCCAGTTTGGCTGTATAATTGCATCTCTCGCATATATTAGTGTTTGGTGGTAGGAAGAGAGGGTTGTCTGTGTACATGAGGCAGTTGTAACATTGCTGAGAGCTATGCTCGTTTTCTGTTAATCTGATGCCTAAAGTTAGCCTTTGCAGAGTTGCCCCTCTTTATATTCTGCCTTTATACTCTCTGTTGTATTACATCATAGACTCCACTTTCTCTGGAGAGGTAGTTCTAGAGATTCTCTGCAGAAAAAGTATTTTTTTAGTCGTACATGAATCTTCCACTTTCCATCTGCTATCAGTGCACTGTCATTCCCACTTCTGTCTTTACTTTTTAACCCCAACCTCACTTAACCCTTAGTGATGCTAAATATGTCTGTGCCAGGTTCTTACCTTGTTCCAGTATTTCCTCTCAAGTGTTTATGCCCATTCATTTTGTCTTTGGTCATACTGCTACCCTCCATCC